>NC_138319.1:29105000-29155000 GCF_965601325.2 Salmo salar | reverse complement strand
TGTTGTGCCAGCCTACGTTATGTTGTGGTAGACACTGGTACTTACGCGGTGCTCCTTCTGCCATCTCTATAGCCGTAATACCCAGAGACCACAGGTCACTCTGAAAGACAGAGAGAGAGGAGGGATTGAGATGACCAGGGAAAATACACTAAAGCCACAAACAGACATACACACAGCCTACTGTGGTACCTTGAAGTCGTAGGTGGCCTCAGGGTTCTCGTCGCAGGCGATGACTTCAGGAGCCATCCAATATGGCGTCCCTATAAACGTGTTCCTCCTCCCCACCGTACGGTCCAACTGGGCACTCACACCAAAGTCCACTGGAACACACACACACACACACACACACACACACACACACACACACACACACACACACACACACCACACACACACACACACACACACGTGAAACATTTTGATCTGTCTGTCCGCCAGTCTGTCTGTTTTCCTGTTTGTCTGTGTGTCTCACCCAGTTTGACCTCTGCGTTCTCTGTCAGCAGGACGTTCTGACCCTTGATGTCTCTGTGGATGACCTTGTGTTGGTGGAGATGGGTCAGACCCTAGAGAGAGAGAGAGAGAGAGAGAGAGAGAGAGAGAGAGAGAGAGAGAGAGAGAGAGAGAGAGAGAGAGAGAGATAACTGTTGGTTATTATAAGGCACACTCCATACACAGAAACGTGTACAAGGCTCTCCCTCGATTTGGCAAATCTGACCATAATTCTATCATCCCGATTCCTGCTCACAAGCAAAAACTAAAGCAGGAAGCACCAGTGACTCAGTCAATAAAAAAGTGGTCAGATGAAGCAGATGCTAAGCTACATGACAGTTTTGCTTGCACAGACTGGAATATGTTCTTGGATTCTTCCGATGGCATTGAGGAGTACACCACTTCAGTCACTGGCTTCATCAAAAAGTGCATCGATGACGTCGTACCCAGAGTGACTATACGTACATACCCCAACCAGAAGACATGGATTACAGGCAACATCCGCATTCACCAGGACGCAGGGCCAGACGGATTACCAGGACGTGTACTCTGAGCATGCGCTGACCAACAAGTGTCTTCACTGCCATTTTCAACCTGTCCCTAACGGAGTCTGTAATGCCAACACGTTTCAAGCAGACCACCATGGTCCCTGTGCCCAAGAACACTAAGGTAACCTGCCTAAACAACTACAGATACGTAGCACTCACGTCTGTAGCCATGAAGTGCTTTGAAAGGCTGGTCATGGCTCACATCAACACCATTATCCCAGAAACCCTAGACCCACTCCAATTTGCATACCGCCCAAACAGATCCACAGAGGATGCAATTTCTACTCCACACTGCCCTTTCCCCACCTGGACAAAAAGAACACCTATGTGAGAAGGCTATTCATTGACTACAGCTCAGTGTTCAACACCATAGTGCCCTCAAAACTCATCACTATTTCATGTCAGCAGGTTTCATTCCAAATATGTTGATTGCATTAGTTTAGATGTGGGGGAGTTAGAGAATGAGAGGTGAGAGAGGGTGACAAGGCAAGAAGGAACTTCTAATCTATGCCATCAAAGGGAACATAACATTTGACATCCCAATTAGGATCTGGCTAAAAATACTTGAATCAGTTATAGAACCCATTGGCCTTTATGGTTGTGAGGTCTGGGTTCCGCTCACCAAACAAGAATTCACAAAATGGGACAAACACCAAATTGAGACTCTGCATGCAGAATTCTGCAAAAATATCCTCTGTGTACAACGTAAAATACCAATTAATGCATGTAGAGCAGAATTAGGCCAATACCCGCTAATTATCAAAATCCAGAAAAGAGCTGTTAAATTCTACAACCACCTAAAAGGAAGTGATTCCCAAACCTACCATAACCTCCCAAACCTTCCACCAGCTGGCTGGAGTGTTTACGGACACATTCAATCTCTCCCTATCCCAGTCTGCTGTCCCCACTTCAAGATGTCCATCATTGTTCCTGTACCCAAGAAAGCAAAGGTAACTGAAATGACTATCGCCCCGTAGCACTCACTTCTGTCATCATGAAGTGCTTTGAGAGACTAGTTAAAGATCGTATCCCCTCTACCTTACCGAACACCCTAGACCCACATCAATTTGCATACCGGCCCAATAGATCCACAGACGATGCAATTGCCACCGCACTGCACACTGCCCATTTCCATCTTTTACATTTGTATTTTTTTTACATTTAACCTTTAACTAGGCAAGTCAGTTCAGAACAAATTCTTATTTACAATGACGGCCTACCACAGCCAAATCCGGACGACGCTGAGCCAATTGTGCACCGCCCGATCTGACTCACAATCACAGCCGGATGTGATTTAGCCTGGATTCGAACCAGGGACTGTAGTGTCGCCTCTTGCACTGCCCCACTCGGGAGACCCGATCTGGACAAGAGGAATACCTATGTAAGAATCCTGTTCATTGACTGTAGCTCAGCATTCAACACCATAGTACCCTCCAAGCTCATCATTAAGCTCGGGGCCCTGGGTCTGAACCCCGCCCTGTGCAACTGGGTCCTGGACTTCCTGATGGTCCGCGTCCAGGGGGTGAAGGTAAGAAGCATCACCTCCACTCCGCTGATCCTCAACACTGGGGCCCCACAAGGGATGCGTGCTCAGCACCCTCCTGTACTCCCTGTTCACCCATGACTGCGTGGCCACGCACGCCTCCAACTCAATCATCAAGTTTGCAGACAACACAACAGTAGTAGGTCTGATTACCAACAATGATGAGACAGCCTACAGGGAGGAGGTGAGGGTCCTGGGAGAGTGGTGCCAGGAAAATAACCTCTCACTCAACGTCAACAAAATGAAGGAGCTGATCGTGGACTTCAGGAAACAGCAGAGGTAGCACAACCCTATCCACATCGATGGGACCGCAGTGGAGAAGGTGGAAAACTTCGAGTTCCTTGGCGTAGATGGACAAAATGAATTGGTCCACCCACACAGACAGTGTGGTGAAGGCGGCGCAAAAGCATCTCTTCAACCTTAGGAGGCTGAAGAAATTTGGCTTGTCACCTAAAACACTCACAAACTTTTACAGATGCACAATTGAGAGCATCCTGTCAGGCTGTATCACCGCCTGGTACGGCAACTGCACCGCCCGCAACTGCAGGGCTCTCCAGAGGGTGGTGCGGTCTGCCCAATGCATCATCGGGAGCACACTGCCTGCCCTCCAGGACACCTACAGCACCCGATGTCACAGGAAGGCCAAAAAGATTATCAAGGACATTAACCACCCGAGCCATTGCCAGTTCACCCCGTTATCATCCAGAAGGTGAGGTCAGTACAGGTGCATCAAAGCGGGGACCGAGAGACTGAAAAACAGCTTCTATTTCAAGGCCATCGGACTGTTAAATAGCCATCACTAGCCGGCTTCCACCCAGTTATGTAACCCTGCACCTTAGAGGCTGCTATAGACTTGGAATCACTGGCCACCTTAATAATGGAACACTAGTCACTTTAATAATGGAACACTAGCCACTTTAATAATGGAACACTGGCCACTTTAATAATGGTACACTGGCCACTTTAATAATGGAACACAATGTTTACATGCTGCTTTACTCATCTCATTAGTATATACTGTATTTTAGTCAATGCCACTGACATTGCTCAATCTAATATTTATATATTTCTTAATTTCATTCTTTTAGATTAGTGTGTATTGTTGTGAATTGTTAGATATTACTGCACTGGTTGAGCTAGGAACACAAGCATTTCGCTATACCCGCAATAACATCTGCTAAATATGTGTATGTGACCAAAAAACTTGATTTGATAAAGCCATCACCTACAGCGAGATGAACCTGGAGAAGAGTCCCTTAAGCCAGTTGGTCCTGGGGCTCTGTTCACAAACACAAACGGACCCCACAGAGCCCCAGGACAGCAACACAATTAGACCCAACCAAATCATGAGAAAACCAAAAGAGAATTACTTGACACATTGGAAAGAATTTACCAAAGAACTAAGCAAACTATAATGTTATTTGGCCCTATACAGAGAGTACACAGTGGCAGAAAACCTGACCACTGTGACTGACCCAAAATTAAGGAAAGCTTTGACTATGTACAGACTCAGTGAGCATAGCCTTGCAATTCACAAAGGTCGCCGTAGGCAGACCTAGCTCTCAAGAGAAGACTAGAAGGCTATGTGCACACACTGCCCACAAAATGAGGTGGAAACTGAGCTGCACTTCCTAACCTCCTGCCAAATATATGACAATATTAGAGACACATATTTCCTTCAGATTACACAGACCCACAAATATTTAGAAAACAAATCCAATGTTGATAAACTGCCATATTGTCACGACTTCCACCGAAGTCGTTTCCTCTCCTTGTTCGGGCGATGTTCGGCGGTCGGCGTCACTGGTCTTCTAGCCATCGTCGATCCACTTTTCATTTTCCATTTGTTTTGTCTTGTTTTGGGTTTTGTACCCATGTAGCTAATTTTTGTATTGCCGTGGGTTTTGTATTAAACTGCTCCGGCTATTACCTATTTCTGCTCTCCTGCATCTGACTTCACTGCCACCAGTTCCGCAACCCTTACAGAATTCCACACCACCATATGGAGTCAGCAGGAGCAGGTGCCCCTGGTATAAGGGTCGAGGAGCGCGTCCTGGAGCAAGAGGCGATGATCCACCATCTAGGCACCGCAATGGACCGCGTTGTCCAAATCATGGACCACTGGGAGAGACAGGGAGTTCCTCCAGTGCCTCCCCCAGCACAACAGGGGCCTCCACTACTCACTCCCCCTGCACCCGGTTTCAGTGGGATTCGCCTCACCCTCCCCGGGGAGTACGATGGGACGGCTGCCCGCTGCCAGGGTTTCCTACTGCAGTTGGATTTATACCTGGCAACCGTCCACCCGGCTCCTTCGGGCTGTGAGAGGGTGTCCGCCCTCATCTCTTGCCTCTCGGGGAAAGCCCTAGAGTGGGCCAACGCCGTGTGGGTGGAAGGAGATGCGGTGTTAGACCACTTTTTTTATTTTATTTATTTTACCAGGTAAGTTGACTGAGAACACATTCTCATTTACAGCAACGACCTGGGGAATAGTTTCAGGGGAGAGGAGGGGGATGAATGAGCCAATTGTAAGCTGGGGATGATTAGACAGCCGTGATGGTATGAGGGCCAGATTGGGAATTTAGCCAGGACACTGGGGTTTGAGGAGTTCAAACTTTGAGGAGTTCACCTGTCGTTTCCGGGCAGTCTTCGACCACCCGCCTGAGGGCAGAGCGGCGGGTGAACAGCTTTTCCACCTACGGCAGGGGACAAGGAGCGCACAGGAGTTCGCTTTGGACTTTCGGACCCCGGCCTCCTGAGCGGGATGGAACGACAGGGCCCTCATCAACCACAATCACTGCAGTTTGCGCGAGGACATCCGTTGAGAGTTGGCCTGCAGGGACACCACCCTTACCTTCGACCAGCTGGTGGACCTGTCCATTCGGCTGGATAACCTGCTGGCTACCCGCGGACGTCCAGATCGGGGTCTGTTGGTTCCATCCCCCAGCACCACTGCTCCGATGCCCATGGAGCTGGGAGGTGCTGCGCTCAGGGAGACCAGAGATCTGTGGCCGCAGAGGTCACACTGACGGTCGGTGCCGGGTTGGTTCCTCTGGGGGTCGAGGCAGCAGGCAGGGCACTCGGGCGTCACCCCAGGTGAGAAAGCACCATTCTCACCCAGAGCCCTCTGTTGCACACGTTTTTGCTCGTACCTTTCCTGAGTTGTCCCCGCATTCCCAGCATAAGGCGTTCGTCGATTCAGGTGCGGCTGGGAATTTTGTTGACAGTTCATTTGCCCATAGTTTAGGGATCCCCATCGTTCCTGTGGCTACACCCTTCCCAGTTCACGCCTTAGATAGTCGACCGTTAGGGTCAGGGTTGATTAGGGAGGCCCCCATTCCTCTGGGCATGGTGACGTGGGGGGGGGGGGGGGGGGGGGGTGTCACACGGACAGAATCAGTCTCTTTCTCATTGACTCTCCTGCGTTTCCCATGGTGCTAGGCCTACCCTGGTTAGCTTGTCATGACCCCACTGTTTCATGGCTAAGGAGGGCTCTCACGGGGTGGTCGCAAGAGTGTTCGGGAAGGTGTTTAGGGGTTTCCAAAGGTGCTACTACGGTGGAAAGTCCAGACCAGGTCTCCACCGTGCGCATTCCCCCCGAATATGCCGATTTGGCTCTCGCCTTCTCCAAAAAGAAGGCGACTCAATTACCAACCCATCGACGGGGGGATTGTGCGATAAATCTCCTGGTAGACGCTGCACTTCCCAGGAGTCACGTCTATCCTCTGTCACAAGCGGACGGTGGCTATGGAAACATATGTCTCCGAATCCCTGCGTCAGGGGTACATTCGGTCCTCCACTTCCTCCGCCTCCTCGAGTTTATTTTTTGTGAAGAAGGAGGGAGGTCTGCGCCCGTGTGTTGATCATCGGTCTTAATCAGATAACTGTGAGGTACAGTAACCCGCTACCTCTTATCGCCACGGCAATTGAGTCAATGCACGGGGAGCGCTTCTTCACCAAACTTGATCTCAGGAGTGCTTACAACCTGGTACGTATCCGGGAGGAAGACAAGTGGAAGACTGTGTTCAGTACGACCTCAGGGCATTATGAGTACCTCGTCATGCCGTACGGGTTGATGAATGCTCCATCAGCGCATTCAGTCTTCCAAGCCTTTGTAGACAAGATTTTCAGGGACCTGCACGGGCAGGGTGTAGTGGGGTATATTGATAACATTCTGATATACTCCGCTACATGCGCCGAGCATGTGTCCCTGGTGCGTAATTGGCTGACTCCCACCACGGTAAAGGAGGTGCAGCGGTTTCTAGGGTTTGCCAATTACTACCGGTCAGGTAGAGGCTCCCATTACCTCACTACTGAAGGGGGGACCGGTACGTTTGCAGTGGTCGGCTGAGGCGGACAGGGCCTTTGGTCACCTGAGGGCTCTGTTTACCTCGGCTCCTGTGCTGGCCCATCCGGATTCCTCTTTGGCATTCATAGTGGAGGTGGACGCGTCCGAGGCTGGGATAGGAGCTGTGCTCTCTCAGCGCTCGGGTACACCACCGAAGCTCCCCTTCTTCTCGAGGAAGCTCAGCCCGGCGGAGCGAAATTATGACGTGGGGGACCGGGAGCTGTTGGCTGTCGTCAAGGCTCTGAAGGTGTGGAGACACTGGCTTGAGGGGGCTAAACACCCTTTTCTCATCTGGACTGACCACCGCAATCTGGAGTACATCTGGGCGGCGAGGAGACTGAACCCTCGCCAGGCAAGGTGGGCCATGTTTTTCACCCGTTTTGTTTTCACCCTTTCTTACAGACCAGGTTCCCAGAACGTGAAGGCAGACACACTGTCCCGGCTGTATGACACAGAGGAGCAGCCCATGGATCCCACCCCCATACTCCCGGCCTCCTGACTAGTGGCGCCGGTAGTGTGGGAGCTGGACGAGGACATTGAGCAGGCGTTGCGTGCAGAGCCCGCTCCCCTCCAGTGTCTCGCTGGGTGTCTGTACGTTCCGTCTGCTGTCCATGACCGGCTGGTCTATTGGGCCCACACGTCACCCTCCTCTGGTCATCCAGGCATCGGTCATCCAGGCATCGGTCGGATGGTGCGCTGTCTGAGTGGGAAGTACTGGTAGCCCACTTTAGCTAAGGACCTGAGGGTGTATGTTTCCTCCTACTCGGTGTGCGCCCAGTGTAAGGCTCCTAGGCACCTGCCCAGAGGTAAGCTACACACCTTACCCGTTCCACAGCGGCCATGGTCACACCTCTCGATCGAGTTCCTGACCGATCTTCTCTCATCACAGGGAAACACCACGATCCTGGTGGTTGTGGATCGTTTCTCTAAGTCCTGCCATCTCCTCCCGCTGCCCGGTCTCCCTACGGCCCTACAGACTGCGGAGACCTTGTTTACACACGTCTTCCGGCACTATGGGGTGCCTGAGGACATAGTGTCTGATCGGGATCCCCAGTTCACTTCGAGGGTCTGGAGGGCGTTCATGGAACGTCTGGGAACTCGATCAGCCTTACCTCGGGTTTTCACCCCGAGAGTAATGGGTAGGTGGAGAGAGTAAACCAGGATGTGGGTAGGTTTCTGAGGTCTTATTGCCATGACCGGCTGGGGGAGTGGGCAGCGTTCGTGCCCTGGGCAGAGATGGCCCAGAACTCGCTCCGCCACTCCTCCACTTACCTCTCTGCCTTCCAGTGCGTACTGGGGTATCAGCCGGTTCTGGCTCCTTGGCATCAGAGTCAGACCGAGGCTCCTGCGGTGGACGACTGGTTCCGGCGCGCGGAGGAAACATGGAACGCCGCCCATGTTCACCTACAGTGCGCCGTGCTGCGCCAGAAAGCCGGCGCAGACCGTCACCGCAGTGAGGCCCCGGTGCGTCTCGACCCGAAACCTGCCCCTCCGCCTGCCCTGCCGGAAGCTGGGTCCGCTGATTGTGGGGCCATTTAAAGTCCTGAGGAGACTGAACGAGGTGAGTTACAGGTTACAACTTCCCCCAGATCACCGTATTAACCCCTCGTTCCATGTGTCTCTCCTCAGGCCGGTGGTGGCTGGCCCGCTCCAGGAGTCTGAGGTGTGGGAGGTTCCTCCGCCCCCTCTGGACATCGAGGGGGCCCCGGCGTACTTCGTTCGATCCATATTGGATTCGAGACGTCGGGCGCGGGGCCTTCAGTACCTCGTGGACTGGGAGGGGTACAGTCCGGAGGAGAGATGCTGGGTTCCGGTGGAGGACGTTTTGGACCCGTCAAGGCTGCGGGAGTTCCACAGTCTCCGTCCGGATCGCCGTGCACCTCGCCCTGCGGGTCGTCCCCGAGGCCGGTGTCGGTGCGCTGCTGGAGCCGCGCATCAAGGGGGGGTACTGTCACGACTTCCACCGAAGTCGTTTCCTCTCCTTGTTCGGGCGATGTTCGGCGGTCGGCGTCACCGGTCTTCTAGCCATCGTCGATCCACTTTTCATTTTCCATTTGTTTTATCTTGTTTTCTTACACACCTGGTTTCCATTTCCCTCATTAATTGTTGTGTATTTAACCCTCTGCTCCCTCCATGTCCTTGTGTGGAATTGTTTGTTTGTAAGTGCTTGTACTCTATGTTACTGGTGCGCGTTGGGTTTTGTACCCATGTAGGTTATTTTTGTATTGCCGTGGGTTTTGTATTAAACTGCTCCGGCTATTACCTATTTCTGCTCTCCTGCGTCTGACTTCCCTGCCACCAGTTCCGCAACCTTTACACATGTCTACTGGGTGAAATACCACTGTGTGCAGTCACAGCAGCAAGATTTGTGACCTGTTGCCACAAGAAAAGGGCAACCAGTGAAGAACAAATACCATTGTAAATACAACCCATATTTATGTTTATTTATTTTCCCTTTTGTACTTTAACTATTTGCACATCGTTACAACACTGTATATATACATAATATGACATTTGACCTGTCTCTATTCCTTTGAAACATGAGTGTAATGTTTATCGTTCATTTTTTATTGATTATTTCATGTTTGTTTCTTATCTTTGTCACTTGCTTTGGCAATGTAAACATGTTTCCCACGCCAATAAAGCCCTTTGAATTGAACTGAATTCTACCCTGAGGATCTCTCTGCAGATGTAGGCAGTCCACTCCTCCTTCAGAGAGTTCCCCTTGGTGTTCTTAATCAGATCTGTTACTGAGCCTGCCCCACAGAACTCCATCACCAACTACAGAGAGAGAGAGAGAGAGAGAGAGAGAGAGAGAGAGAGAGGAGAGAGAGAGAGAGAGAGAGAGAGGAGAGAGAGAGAGAGAGAGAGAGAGAGAGAGAGAGAGAGAGAGAGAGAGAGAGAGAGAGAGAGAGAGAGAGAGAGAGAGAGAGAGAGGAGAGAGAGAGAGAGAGAGAGAGAGAGAGAGAGAGAGAGAGAGAGAGAGAGAGAGAGAGAGAGAGGAGGGATTAACACACACCAAACTGAACAGCACTCACACAGGCACACACAGGCATACGTACCCATAGCTGGTCATCGATGCCAGGAGGGTTCTTCTTGACGAAGGCACCGTAATAGGTAGCAATGTTCCGATGATGGCTGTACTTCTTCAACATGTTGATCTCTGCTTTAATCTCCTCTTCCTCATCCTGGAACACACACACACACACCTTAGAGTGGTACACAAACACAGTCGACAGGATTTGGGATTTCTCAAAATGAGTCTGAATGGCAGTTTTTGGTTTTTACGGTTTTCTATGTGCGTCTGTGACTTACGCCAGTGACGTCCATAACTTTGATAGCGGCAAGCTGGCCAGTTTTGACATGGCGACCCTGAGAGACAGAGAGAGAGATGAGTATCTAAAATAAAGCAGTTTTACCAACAGTTCCATCATGTAACCGGTTTGTGTTTTAGTCCCAAAGCCACAGCCTGTCACCCAGCTCTCAGCCTGACAAAGACGGCTGATTGACAGCAGGCCAGCACACACAGGACTGCTGCTGATGCCCACTGACAATTCTCCATCTGTACACTGAGTTGACAAAACATTAGGAACACCTATTTCTATTACAAAGCTTTCCCCTGGATTCACCTGGTCAGTCTATGATCTCTTATTGATGTCACTTGTTAAATCCACTTCAAATCAGTGTAGATGAAGGGGAGGAGACAGGTTAAAGATTTTTAAGCCTTGAGACAATTGAGACATAGATTGTGTATGTGTGCCATTCAGAGGTTGAATGGGCAAGACAACATATTTAAGTGCCTTTGAATGGGGTATGGTGGTAGGTGCCAGGAGCATCGGTTTGAGTGTGTCAAGAACTGCAATGATGCTGGGTTTTTCACTCTCAACAGTTTCCTGTGTGTATCAAGAATGGTCCACCACCCAAAGGACATCTAGCCAAATCGACACAACTGTGGGAAGCCGACATGGGCCAGAATCCCTGTGGAACGCTTTCAACACCTTGTAGAGTCCATGACCCAACGAATTGAGGCTGTTCTGAGAGCAAAAGAGGGTGCAACACAATATTAGGAAGGTGTTCTTAATGTTTTGTACACTCAGTGTAGCAGAGGCAGCTACAGTAGGGAAGTTAAATAATGCCCAAAAACAGCAAGATGTAACATAAGATGAGGATTGAGTCAGCATGTGTCTGTGTAGAGTGGAAGAACTCACACATCACTGCTGTAACACACACAGATAATACAGTATGTTGTTTCTCAGTATTGCGTCAGACACACTGACTGTATTTGACGGGCAGAGAAGCTGAACCAAAGTGTTCTTTCCTTTCCCTTCTCTGCCATCCTTCTCTCTCGCTCTCTGCCACCCCCCGTTCGCTCTCTCTCGCTCTCTCATCTCGTTCAGACATGCTGTGAGACAGCTGACGACCCACAACTCCATTCTGCCCTACCAGGCCGAGACAGACAGACAGACAGACAGACAGACAGACAGACAGACAGACAGACAGACAGACAGACAGACAGACAGACAGACAGAGACTAGAGAGATGAGACAGACAGACAGACAGACAGACAGACAGACAGACAGACAGACAGACAGACAGACAGACAGACAGACAGACAGACAGACAGACAGACAGACAGACAGACAGAGACTAGAGAGATGAGACAGACAGACAGACAGAGAGATGAGACAGACAGACAGAGACTAGAGAGATGAGACAGACAGACAGAGACTAGAGAGATGAGACAGACAGACAGACAGAGATGAGACAGACAGACAGAGAGATGAGACAGACAGACAGACAGACAGACAGACAGACAGACAGACAGACAGACAGACAGACAGACAGACAGACAGACAGACAGACAGACAGACAGACAGACAGAGAGAGAGAGAGAGAGAGAGAGAGAGAGGAAGAGAGCGAGAGAGAGACAGACAGAGAGGACTCTGCTTGGTCCAGGTGTGTAGCTGACTGTCCTAAACACTCTGGGCATACTGACTCACTCTCCCTTACACAACACCAGTGAAGCTAGGTCGCGAGCCCGCACACGCACGCCAGAAAACACACACTCTTAAACGGAAATGGAATGGCAGATATGCGGAAAGTATATTACACACAGGAAGAAAACAAGATCAGGTGTAATTTCCTGGGAAGCTTGTAGCTTATGGTTCTGTGGGAGCAGATTGGATGACAACTATACATCCTGAGAAGCCCATCACACTCGTACCCGTATACAGGTTGAAAGAATTGCAGATTTGGACACTGATAAGGTCCTAACTTGGAACGTAGTGGCTGTACAGTAACAAGCTATATGTGACATCAGAGATCTGTCTCCACTTCCCAGCTCTGTATGGGTTTTGACTGACAGCCGCTCTGAACTTGAGCACCACACGTGACAAGAAGTTGCCCCCATTCCTCCTGCTAATTGGGCAACTTTTGCAAAAATAATGATGTCTGAGTGAGGGAAAGCTTTAAATTAAGAGGACTCGATGTATTTTGAAAGATGATGACTGTTTTGATGTCATACAAGCAAGGCAAATGTCCATATCATAAAACTCATGTAAAATACAGCGTCAACGCTTATGATCGCAATGCTTGATATAGAACAGTAACAAGATGACGTGGCATTATACCCTGGGTTGTCCTGAACACGATGAGCCTGTTTGTTGTATTGTGAAGAACATTTGCTGCGGACCACCCATCTGAATGCCCTCATTACTCCATCCCATGCGCACCAAAAAGACCATCTGCTCCTCTGAATTGCTTTGTGAAAGCCTTACACTAAGATTGTATTTTATCATTTAGATAGCTATTTTGGCAATAGATAGAATGATGCCTACCTGACCCAGATTGTGATTTAAAAATGGACCGTTTTTGAATTGCCTAAACAACAACAGTAATTGTGTGATGGCGGGGATGCAGGACTGTGTTCCACACAAAACAACTCCCAGTGTGCTTGCTCTAGTTCCTCAAAGGCACAGCTAGAAGAACTACAAAAACACCTTATAGTTGACTCTTCTTTGAGTCATAAAAGTGCATTGAATTTAATCAGGAACTTTGCAAATGTTGCAGAGGTGTGTGGCCACTTGAAGACACCAGTTAGACCTCTCCCTCAAAACCTTGTACATTTTTGGGGTTATATAATGTATTCTGGGTATTTTCAGATTTTGTTATCAACAAATGCAGTGAAAGGTACAGTAAATTCAACAGTGTAATGTTTGGATCCAGTCTTGTGTCAGCTGAACGGTTGTGTCCTCACCTTCAGTCTAATAGCCTTGGTTATGCTTTCCATATTTGTTCTGCAAGAAACATTTAAATCTTACCCTATCCATATAGGCTAAATCCCACGATTGTAAGGGCTTAAAACAATATATATAGAAATATACATTGAGTGTACAAAACATTAAGAACACCTTCCTAATATTGTGTTGCACCCCCTTTTCCCCTCAGAACAGCCTCAATTTGTCAGGATATTGATTCTACAAGGTGTTGAAAGCAATCCACAGGGATGCTGGCCCATGTTGACCCCAATGCTTCCCACAGTTGTGTCAAGTTGGCTGGGTATCCTTTGGATGGTGGGCCATTCTTGACCCACACAGGAAACTGTTGAGCGTGAAAAACACAGTAGCGTTTCAGTTTGACACTCAAACCGGTGCGCCTGGCACCTACTACCATACCCCATTCAAAGGCACATATCTATCGTCTTACTCATTCACCCTCAATGGAACACATACACAATCTTTCTATAAACCGTCTCCTCCCCTTCATCTACACTGATTGAAGTGTTTTTAACAAGTGACATCAATAAGGGATCATAGCTTTCACCTGGTCAGTATATGTCATGTCAAGGAAAGAGCAGGTGTTTTGTCCACCCAGATAAAACAATACTTGAAACATAGATATAGTAATAGATAAGAGAAGGAATCTGATCGAATGACAATGGCGTGGTAAACAGAGACAAACATTCTTCCGACTTTATGTGTGTGTGTGTGTGTGTGTGTGTGTGTGTGTGTGTGTGTGTGTGTGTGTGTGTGTGTGTGTGTGGTGTGTGTGTGTGTGTGTGTGTGTATAAACACTCCTTGGTTCAGACTCAGCGCATTCCTGACCCCCTGAGTACTGTTACCTGCTACCCTACTGACAAGACCCCACACGCCAGTCAGAGAGAGAGAGAGAAAGAGAGAGATGGAAGGGGCTATGAGGCCTACAAAACAACACTCTTCTAGTGAAAAGCTAGATAACATCTAAAACAAACAGGCTAACAGCTTCACACTAACCACATATCGCTGTCTGTCAGACTCCCTGAACAGCCGACCGAGGCTGTAATCCCACAAGCTAGCTCGCAACAAGTGCATCAGGGCGGTTTGATGTGAACATCAAGTCCCTGGCAGAGAAAGAGTTTACTGCAACCACATCAAGTGATACCTGATCCTTATCCAAAAACAACCCCTAACTCCAACCCCTGGTGTCTTCAACAGCGTTGTTAGTTGGTTAGCCTAACTTACATACCTAGCTACACTATATATACAAAAGTATGTGGACACCCTTTCAAATGAGGGGATTTGGCTATTTCAGCCACACCGGTTGCTGACAATCGAGCACACAGCCATGCAATCTCCATAGACAAACATTGGCTGTAGAATGGCCTCACTGAAGAGCTCAGTGACTTTCAACGTGGCACCGTCATAGGATGCCACCTTTCCAACAAGTCAGTTCGTCAAATTTCTGCCCTGTTAGAGCTGCTCCGGTCAACTGTAAGTGCTGTTGAGAAGTGAAAATGTCTAGGAGCAACAACGGCTCAGCCACAAAGTGGTAGGCCACACAAGCTCACAGAATGGGACCGCCGAGTGCTGAGGCGCGTAAAAGTCTTCTGTCCTCGGTTGAAACACTCACTTCCGAGTTCCAAACTGCCCTTGGAAGGAACATCAGAACAATAACTGTTCGTATGAGATTCATGAAATGGGTTTCCATGGCCAAGCAGTCGCACACAAGCCTAAGATCACCATGTGCAATGGCAAGCGTCGGTTGGAGTGGTGTAAAGCTCGCCGCCATTGGAGCAGTGGAAATGCCGTTTTCTGGAGTGATGAATCACAATTCACGATCTGGCAGTCCAACTGATGAATCTGGGTTTGGCAGATGCCAGGAGAATGCTACCTGCCCCAATGCATAGTGCCAACTGTAAAGTTTGGTGGAGGAGGAATAATGGTCTGAGGCTGTTTTTTATGGTTCAGGTTAGGCCCCTTAGTTCCAGTGAAAGGAAATTTTAACACTACAGCATACAATGACATTCTAGACATGACTGTGCTTCCAAATTTGTGGCAACAGTTTGGGGAAGGCCCTTTCCTGTTTCAGCATGACAATGCCCCCATGTACAAAGTGAGGTCCACACAGAAATGGGATGTCGAGATTGGTGTGGAAGAACTTGACTGGCCTGCACAGAGCCCTGACCTCAACCCCATCGAACACCTTTGGGAGGAATTGTAATGCCAACTGCGAGCCAGGCCTAATTGCCCAACATCAGTGCACGACCTCACAAATGCTCGTGATTGAATGGTAGCAAGTCCTCGCAGCAATGTTCCAACATCTAATGGAAAGCCTTTCCAGACGAGTGGAGGCTGTTATAGCAGCAAAAGCAAAGGGGGGGACCCCTGCCAACTAATATCAACATATTTCGTTTTTCAGAAATGATTTGCCTTCTGTAAGTTTACGAAATATTGTGGATGAACATCTACTTCTGACTTGAGACTCCAGAATCCTGATTCTATAAGGAAAATAAATTATATTCACTGACGGTCAAAAGTTTTAGAACACCTACTATTTCAAGGGTTTTTCTTTATTTGTGACTATTTTCTACATTGTAGAATAATAGTGAAGACATCAAAACTATGAAACAACACATATGGAATCATGTAGTAACCCAATTTTTTTTTAAACAAATCTAATATATTTTATATTTGAGATTCTTCAAATAGCCACGACTTTGCCTTGCAGGCTGATGTCTATCAGAGCAGAGAGAGATCATAGAAAGTGAATGTCATTCTCGTTCTTTGAGAGACGCGTGCTTCTCATACGGCCACACGTTGGTCTCAAACATAGGTTGCAATGTTGCGCAAACAATAAGCTGGAAATCAACTTTTTTCACATTACGGGGACAGAAGAATTAACAATTTAGAGGCAACTCGAATGAACTTCGATCGCTTTCATTTGAAGTTTTACATTGCAAAAAGTGGAAATAAAATGTTCCATGCCATGACAGGTACCGGATCTGCCCAAATAGATACCGTAACTAAACGGTGTGAAACGAAGAGTTACCGGATCCTGTTCCGGCAGTATCTGGCGCAAATTAAGCACCGACCAACACCGGACGTCCATAGACATTCAAACGTAGTTGGAATTTCGTCAGTTCAAATCTGAACCAATCATAGACGTCTGTTTCACAAGTTTGGAAAGCACACTCCCCAGGACAGAAGAGTAGAGTAAATTTACAGTACAGTCAGTACAGCAGAGCACACTACAGTACAATGTACTGTATTGTACTGAACTCTACTGTACTGATGATGCCCACACTTGTGAAACATAGACTTCTATGTTTTGCAGCGAAGCTCATTAGAATAATTCCTTGTGTGTGAATAATACCCAAACATGCAAAAAAGGATATTACATTTGTCTACCTTTGTGTTACTATTCAGGATACACCATGAAGAGGATAACATACATAATGATGCATTTCTGTACAGTTCAGGGACCCATGAGCACGCTCCGTCTAACGTGCCACTTCACTTACTGATGTTCTATGACCAAAATATTCGTTTTTCTAACTCAAGGTGTCATGTCGTATCTTTGTGAGAACATCTTGTAATCTTAATTCTGAGTAGATATTTAACAATTTTTGGAAAACTTGGTCAAATTAAAAACTCAGGGGGATTTTACAATCATTCTGTTACCAAACTTTACATCTGCACTGTTCTTCCAGTAAATTAGTTTTTTGTAAAACTTTGTGGAAATTGTTAAAAGTTGTCTTTCTGCATAGAGTTATGTGGCTTGTTTAACTTTGTGTTTTGTTTGGCATACATTTTAAAGTGAGGAATCGAAGTCTCAGCGTCATTCCGTTACTGTGGAATTGCCTTACCCTTAATGTATATTGAATAGGTATGAGATACAAGCTCACAAGTGCCTGGGTTTAGGGGCTAGGCTAGGGGTTGTTTCTGGACTGTGCCCTGAAGTAAAAAAAAAATAATGTCAAAATAAAACTCAACTCTCTCCCCTCATTGGCAACTCGTTACAGTTCAAGGGAAGGTGACAGAGCTGACCTGCCCGTTTTGGTTGATCAGAGCTCATGTGGGAGGAGTCATCAGGCACGCTCCTGTCTGATAGGTTGAGTGTGTGGTGAGGGGTGTGTCTTACCTTGTAGACCTGACCGTAGGTTCCATTTCCCACCAACTCCACTAGTTCAAATATACCAGCTGGGTCCTGGAGAGAGAGAAATAAATAAATAAATAAATAAATAAATAATAAATATATATATATATATATATATATATATATATATATATATATATATATAGAGAGAGAGAGAGAGAGAGAGAGAGAGAGAGAGAGAGAGAGAGAGAGAGAGAGAGAGAGAGAAAGTAGAAATAGAGAGAGAGAGAGAAATTAGAAAGAGAGAGTGAGAAAGTAGAAAGAGAGAGAGAAAGTAGAAGAGAGAGAGAGAGAAAGTAGAAAGAGAGAGAGAGAAAGTAGAAAGAGAGAGAGAGTAGAAATAGAGCGAGAGAGAGAGAAGTAGAAATAGAGAGAGAATGTAGAAAGAGAGAGAGAATGTAGAAAGAGAGAGAGAATGTAGAGAGAGAGAATGTAGAAAGAGAGAGAAAGTAGAAAGAGAGAGAGAAATGGAGAGAGCGAGAGAAAGTAGAAAGAGAGAGAGAAATGGAGAGAGCGAGAGAAAGTAGAAAGAGAGAGAGAAATGGAGAGAGCGAGAGAGAGAAAATAGAAAGAGGGAGAGAGAAATGGAGAGAGCGAGAGAGAGAAAATAGAAATAGGGAGAGAGAGAGAGAGAGAGAGAGAAAATAGAAATAGGGAGAGAGAAATAGAGAGAGAGAAATAGAGAGAGAGAGAGAGAGAGAAAGAGAGAAAGAGAGAGAGCAAGAGAGAAATGGAGAGAGAGAGAAATGGAGAGAGAGAGAAATAGAGAGAGGGGGAAATAGAGAGAGGGGGAAATAGAGAGCGGTTAGTCAAGCATTGAAAGTATTTTCTCAAGAATTCAGACCCTCTGGAATCTGATCCCCACCCCACACACAAGTGTGTACGAGCAAACACACAGTAGGACAGAGATCTATTGCGGTACACTGTGACTCCATAGAACGTGGTGTGTGTGTGTGTGTGTGTGTGTGTGTGTGTGTGTGTGTGTGTGTGGGGGGGCAGTGAGTGAGTGAGGAGTGAGTGAGTGAGTGAGTGAGTGAGTGAGTGAGTGAGGGGAGGAGTGGTGACTGGAGTTGAAATCAGCCACATGCTTCCATAGGGTAATTGCAAAAAATCTAAGTCATTTTTTATTCAAGGTCGAACAGAAGCACTTTTAAACCTAGAACACTGCTCTAGAGACAGGCGGTGACCTACCACACACTCTCCCTTCAACTAGCACCACCACTCACATCGATATCTTTTAACGTGAGTGAGTGAGTGTGTGAGTGTGTGAGTGAGTGAGTGAGTGAGTGAGTGAGTGAGTGAGTGAGAAAGGGGGAAGCATTAGTCATGGGTTTGTGTGCGTATGTCTGTGTAAATATCAATATGAATATTGTGCTCATTTTCTTGTTTTGTACCACTCAAGTTATGGTGTCTCGAAGTTGATGAATGTATTGACCCCCTCATTTACTGATCCCCTCAGCGCGCTCTGTGTGTGTGTGTGTGTGTGTGTGTGTGTGTGTGTGTGTGTGTGTGTGTGTGTGTGTGTGTAGGGCGATATGGCCAATATCATAACACGGTGTTTTTTGTAAATTGGATGGTATGATGTTATTTGACTGCATTTAATGTTTTTGAATAATAAAAATGTTACATTTTCTTTATGAGTAGTGAGTGATCCCAGGGTGCTTTATGGGTAGTGAGTGATCCCAGGGTGCTTTATGGGTAGTGAGTGATCCCAGGGTGCTTTATGGGTAGTGAGTGATCCCAGGGTGCTTTATGGGTAGTGAGTGATCCCAGGGTGCTTTATGGGAAGTGAGTGATCCCAGGGTGCTTTATGGGTAGTGAGTGATCCCAGGGTGCTTTATGGGTAGTGAGTGATCCCAGGGTGCTTTATGGGTAGTGAGTGATCCCAGGGTGCTTTATGGGTAGTGAGTGATCCCAGGGTGCTTTATGGGTAGTGAGTGATCCCAGGGTGCTTTATGGGTAGTGAGTGATCCCAGGGTGCTTTATGGGTAGTGAGTGATCCCAGGGTGCTTTATGGGTAGTGAGTGATCCCAGGGTGGCAACACATCCATTCTAAGAGATTTCAATGAGTCTTTCTCCAGTCTGATTGGTTTGTACTGTTTAATTAGACTTCAACCCAAAACAATTTTCAGCATTTTCATCCATTTCTGCATTTCCTGCACTCACTGAGATCATTTCCACCATGCTACGTAGGGCTGCATGATATGGATAAACAATCTAGGCCTTATTTTTAACCAAATGCTGCAATTGCAATTTTGACATCAAAACTGTTGGAATCATGGAAATAGAATGATTATTCTAATTCTATAGTTAGAGGCGGCAAGTAGCATAGTGGTTAGTGTTGGGCCAGTAACCGAAAGGTTGCTAGTTCGAATCCCAAAGCTGACAAGGTAAAAATCTGTTGTTCTGCCCCTGAACAAGGCAGTTAACCCACTGCTCCTAGACCAGCATTGTAAATAAGAATTTGTTCTTAACTTAACTGACTTGCCTAGTTAAATATAGGTTAAAAATATATATAATAGTAGGCACTTTGAATACAGTGTTGCATGAATTAAAATGCCAGGGAGGACTTATTGTGACAGGGTAGGAACCACAGTGTTGATAAATGTTTCCTAGGGGACCCTATAAACTTTAGCTACATTGAATGTTTTCTCTTAGCTACACTCCATAACCAAAAGTATGTGGACACCTGCTCATCGAACATGTCATTCCAAAAATCATGGGCATTAATATGGAGTTGGTCCCCTTTTTGCTGCTATAACAGCCTCTACTCTCCTGGGAAGGCTTTCCACTAGATGTTGGAACATTGCTTCCATTCAGCCACAAGAGCATTAGTGAGGTCGGGTACGTACGTTGGGTGATTAGGCCTGGCTCGCAGTCGGCATTCCAATTCATCCCAAAGGTGTTCAATGGGGTTGAGGTCGGGGCTCTGTGCAGGCCAGTCAAGTTCTTCCACACCGATCTCGATAAATAATTTATGTATGGACCTCGCTTTGTGCATGGGGCATTGTCATGCTGAAACAGGAAAGGGCCTTCCCCAAACTGTTACCACAAATTTGTAAGCACAGACTCGTCTAAAAAGTCCTTGTATGCTGTAGTGTTAAGATTGGGGCATAGCCCAAACCATGAAAAACAGCCCCAGACCATTTCATGAAGCTCCAGACGAACAGTTCTTGCGTTGACGTTGCTTCCAGGGGCAGTTTGGTACTCGGTAGTGAGATATGCGCTTCAGCACTCGGCGGTCCCGTTCTGTGAGCTTGTGTGGCCTACCACTTCACAGCTGAGCCGTTGTTGGTCCTAGACGTTTCCACTTCACAATAACATCACTTACAGTTGACCAGGCTGCTCCAGCAGGGAAGAAATTTGACGAACTGACTTGTTGGAAAAGTGGCATCCTATGACGGTGCCATGTTGAAAGTCACTGAGCTCTTCAGTAAGGCCATTCAACTGCCAATGTTTGTCTTTGGAGTTTGCATGGCTGTGTGCTCAATTTTATACAGCTGTCAGCAACGGGTGTGGCTGAAATAGCAGAATTCACTAATTTGAAGGGGTGTCCACACACTTTTTAGTGTACTTCATGTAGCTAACATATTCATGCTTTGCATAATCCTCTTTGATTTAGAAAGTACTGTTGCACAAACAACAAGCTGATTTAGTTCTACACCATCACTGATATTATCAGGCAGTAAAGCTAATTACGTTTCACTTGACTCAGTCCATTTATCAGCTAACAAGAGTTAGGCCCAACTTGGAGTGAAAACGAAAAGGCTTAAGCAAGACGTTTCCACCAGATGGAACAGTACTTTTACATGATGGAGAGCCTGCTGGAACAAAAACGAGTGCTTGGCGTGTAAGCAGCCGACTACGAGTTACCTGTAACAATCAGTACAAACCAGTGGACTCTCATTGGAAACATGAACACACTCCTAGCTCCATTCAAACTACTGACTGGAGAAATAAGCTGATGAACTGTGTCTGCAGCAGACGTGATACCCTCTGTCATGACAGTGAAACACCTGCTCAACAAAACTGTCCACACAGACTGTGGGGTTAAAACTTGCAAAAGTACTCTACTAGATGCTGTGAACAAGCGATTTGGTGGCATTCTCTCTGAGCCTCTTTACTGTGTCGCCACCACGCTCGATGTTAGGTACAAGGACCGCTACTTTGATGCAGACAAGAAACAGGGTTTACGTTAAATGTTAGTGTAACAGTATAGCTTCCGTCCCTCTCCGGGCTCGAACCAGGGACCCTCTGCACACATCAACGACTGCCTCCCACGAAGCATCGTTACCCATCGCTCCACAAAAGCCGCTGCCCTTGCAGAGCAAGGGGAACAACTACTTCAAGGTCTCAGAGCGAGTGACGTCACCGACTGAAACGCTATGAGCGCGCACCCTGCTAACTAGCTAGCCATTTCACACTAGACACATCTGGACAAGATGGAAACGGACACAGTGACAGTACACACCGAGGAAGAGGACCCACGACAGAAGAGGCCACGGACAGACAGAGCTGAAACGTCATTGCTTGACATGTATGATGAAATCCTGGTTGAGAATGAAACGACTGAACAAATTAACAACGAAACAGCAAGTAAATGGAAGAAATATGTTTTGATTATGTTTTACTCATAACGGGACATATGTAAATGCCAACAAAATAACTTTTTGGTCAGTGTGTCTGTGTGTGTGTTTCAACTACTTAACTGTACAAGAATGCTTAAAAGGGCGCTACATTTTTTAATGTTGGTTATCTGTATCCGTTATTTTGACAAGGAAAATATCGGATATCGGCCAAAAATGTGATATCAGTGCATCCCTGCAAGTGTCTCTTGGTCGAGGAAAAACAAATGAGCTCCTTGATTGACAGGGGCGGGGCTAGTTATGTGTGGAATGCGGCATGGAGAGAGAGATGACTCAAGTAGCGAAAGTAAACTCTAAAAATGGACGTTACAAACGCCTAATCACATTTAACAAACCAAACATTCAAATACCTTTATAGAGGTATATTAATTATATACCGGTATATTAATACCGGTATATCCCTAGCTGGGTTCCAGACCTGGTGGCCCGCGGGCTGAATTTGGGCCATGGGTGGTTATGTTTTTATTTGGCCCCCAAGTTATTGTTGAATTTCAATGTTGGATATAAAAAACACCAGGAAATCAACTCCAAGTGATTTTTATTTTTCATATTTTCGCAAGTATTCCCACTCATAATAGAGAGACGTAATCGTATACAAATGTAAGTAAGGTTTGAAATGCTGTTTTTGTGAAATATCTGTTTGGGCTTCTTGTGGTCATTTTGTAGTCTACAAATTATTTGTAATTATGTCCTGCCAGCCAGAACATCCGCTCAAGAAAAATGTTTTTAAAAAATGGTCCCACAGCTGGATCTAGTTGATGATCCCTGGTCACAACCGTAAGGCTCTCCAGAGGGTAGTGAGGTCTGCACAACACATCACCGGGGGCAAACTACCTGTCCTCCAGGACACCTACAGCACCCGATGTCACAGGAAGGCCAAAAGGATCATCAAGGACATCAACCACCCGAGCCACTGCCTGTTCACCCCGCTATCATCCAGAAGGCGAGGTCAGTACAGGTGCATCAAAGCGGGGACTGAGAGACTGAAAAACAGCTTCTATCTCAAGGCCATCAGACTGTTAAACAGCCATCTCTAACATTGAGTGGCTGCTGCCAACATACTGACTCATCTCTAGCCACTTTAATAATTAAAAATTGATGTAATAAATGTATCACTAGCCACTAAACAATGCCACTTTATATAATGTTTACATACCCTACATTACTCATCTCATATGTATATACTGTACTCTATACCATCTACTGCATCTTGCCTATGCCGTTCGGCCATCACTCATTCATATATTTTTATGTACATATTCGTATTCATTCCTTTACACTTGTGTGTATTAGGTAGTTGTTGTGAAATTGTTAAGTTAGATTACTTGTTAGATATTAATGCATGGTCGGAACTAGAAGCACAAGCATTTCACTACACTCGCATTAACATCTGCTAACCATGTGTATGTGACAAATACAATTTGATTTGATTGGGGGGAAGTGAGGCCAGGGAAGACAGGAAAAGGAAATCCTCCACCATGGGCAGTGTGCTGCTCCCAGCATCTGGGTGACCTCATTTCCAGTCGCTCCGCAGATCTGGACGAAAGCTCAAGAGGCCAGCAGTGTGGGTAATAACTGTCATACATCTATTAGAGAGAGAGAAGAGCTGAGAAGCTGCAAATTGTTTAAGTCTATTAGAGAGAGAGAGAGAGAGAGAGAGAGAGAGAGAGAGAGAGAGAGAGAGAGAGAGAGAGAGAGGGTGAATGAGTCAACGTGATGTTGGACGTGCCAGATTTCTACAATCCAGATGCCGCAAATGTGTATGTATGCGTGTTTGCATAGTACGTGCATCATTCACAGCCATATGACAAGAATGTAATCTACAGACAGACAGACAGACAGACAGACAGACAGACAGACAGACAGACACAGCCGCTCCAGCCTGTCATGTTGGGGCTTGAGCCTGCTGCTGCTGGTAAGATCCTGTTGCGTAACGACCTGCCTGTAATGACTATGTAAGACTACAGAGGCTGTCAAAACACACAGCACAAAGAACAGTGGTCTTACATTTCCTTTGCTTGTGGAGGGGTGGCAACTGTCTTAGAGCCCTCAAACTGAACTCGATCTCGAAGCCAATCCTACTTCTTTTCGTTGTTCCCATCTAATCAGGGACCGATTTAGACCTGGGACACCAGGTGGGTGCAATTAATGATCATGTGGAACAGAAAACCAGCAGGCTCCGGACCTCGTTGGGTATTCCTGTTCTCGAGGATGCAAACGCACACACATCAGAGTGTTGTGAGTTCACTGACCTCACAAAATCCCATAACCAGTTTCTGCTGTTCTCTAATATAATTCAACTGTGTGTGATGCCGCGACAGACAGCATAACATCTGCCCCAAACACAGACAGAGGGGCCAATTAGACACAAACACAGACAGAGGGGCCAATTAGACACAAACACAGACAGAGGGGCCTATTAGACACAAACACAGACAGAGGGGCCTATTAGACACAAACACAGACAGAGGGGCCTATTAGACACAAACACAGACAGAGGGGCCAATTAGACACAAACACAGACAGAGGGGCCTATTAGACACAAACACAGACAGAGGGGCCTATTAGACACAAACACAGACAGAGGGGCCTATTAGACACAAACACAGACAGAGGGGCCAATTAGACACGAACACAGACAGAGGGCCCTATTAGACACAAACACAGACAGAGGGGCTTATTAGACACAAACACAGACAGAGGGGCCTATTAGACACAAACACAGACAGAGGGGCCTATTAGACACAAACACAGACAGAGGGGCTTATTAGACACAAACACAGACAGAGGGGCCTATTAGACACAAACACAGACAGAGGGGCCTATTAGACACAAACACAGACAGAGGGGCCTATTAGACACAAACACAGACAGAGGGGCCTATTAGACACAAACACAGACAGAGGGGCCTATTAGACACAAACACAGACAGAGGGGCCTATTAGACACAAACACAGACAGAGGGGCCAATTAGACACAAACACAGACAGAGGGGCTTATTAGACACAAACACAGACAGAGGGGCCTATTAGACACAAACACAGACAGAGGGGCTTATTAGACACAAACACAGACAGAGGGGCCTATTAGACACAAACACAGACAGAGGGGCCTATTAGACACAAACACAGACCCAGGGTTCCATTACATCACGTTCCAATTGTTGCGAGAAAAAGGCTTTCTGAGGTTGTAACGCGCGTGGGAGTGAGCTGCCACCCCAGCATACATCGGTTGATCTAAATCAATGATCTGATCAGCGGACGCACGACGGCTCGAAGACCACAACCACACACACACAGTCGGTGCAAAGAGGCCGTCGTTAACGGGGGATGGGGCAAGTGCTCGAGAAAACGTCTCATTCATACAGTGCCAATTTTATCACACACACACACGCGCTTTACCCGTAGTGCTGACAGGTCTATCTCATCCAGACTCCGGGCCGGGGAGTCGCTCGCCATGATTCTCTCAAAATGGAAGCTTCCTCTCCGCTCATTTACCGAGGAGAAACCCCCTCTCCCCTCCCTTATCCAGCTGTTAAAATCCCCCGTTAGATCCCTGTTTGGCGTCCGTTAATAATATTCTATAAATAATGGGTCATATAATCCGTTTTTCCGTTTGATCCCGGGGGAACGCGTCTCGAGACACCGAGGTGATCCAGGTCCTACATGCTGTAGTCGTTTACACGGCCCCCTCCACCGGAGGATGGTGAAAACACATACACTCCGCAAGAGAGCACAGCTGCGTACACACTGTACACACACACAGCGAGAGAATGCAAAGCGCCCCGGAACGGGGTAGTCTCGCGCTCACAGGAGTGGCCTGGCTGCACGAGCAGCGGGCGGGTCTCCTGAAAACAGGGACGCCCACAATATCACATGCACGCGTGTGTGGGACAGATATGACCCCCCCCACCATGAAAGGTTAATTGCATCTTCAGTCTAAAGTGCCATAAAACGGATCATTTCCTTAGTCTTATTGTCTCTTTGTGTCTCCTGCTGCATCTCCACACATGAAGCTTATATATATCATCAACACCACAACCGCGATCAAGATCCTCCTCATCATCATCATTAATATCTTCCTCAGCAGTAGCGACAGCATCACCACCTTCACCATCATCATCATCGCTCGACTATTTAAAACGGTGTGTCTTGTATGCTGAAGACTATTCTCAATTCCTGACTGCAAATTAATTCTAAAGAAGATTTGTGTGTGATATGCACATGACAAACTGGTGTTCACTGTTGTGCATCACTGAAGCAGCGTTAAGCTGCTGACATATAGAATTGTTTTAACGAGGTCATACCAAGGACCATTTACATGTTTGACTTAGATATATATATTTTTTTAAGATAACAAATATTATTTGATGAAGCATTGAATTTGGCCTTACTGCTATTAGCCCAGACGAACACATTGACTAACAGATATACACCATGGAACAACAGATCCCCCCCCCCCCAGTCCCCCCCCCCCCAAAAAAAAATGAATCAAAAGGATGTTTGTTCTGGAGTGTCTGCCCTATACCTGAGAGAGACAGGAAAGACCAGGAAACAGCCCCCTCCTCTCCAACAGCTTAGAATGTTATGGGTTAAAGTCTGTTTTAGTCATATACACACAAGGAGAGGGACATTTCCAGCATTCTAGAATAGTGACTGTATCAGGAGTGTGTGTGTGTGTGTGTGTGTGTGTGTGTGTGTGTGTGTGTGTGTGTGTGTGTGTGTGTGTGTGTGTGTGTGTGTGTGTGTGTGTGTGTGTGTGTGTGTGTGTGTGAGAATAAGTCAACTACTACATTTTTACATTTGACATTTTTGTCATAACCACATATCACAGTAAGTACATTTTTCTTCAGTAATTAGCTATCAGCAAAGTCAGAGCTAGTAGGGAGAGTCAAGTACGCTGCTAGGTCACCTGCGATACTAGTCAATATTCGACATCCGTCCATGTCTGGGGACATTGCGAGATAACGTGGAAACAGTCCACTAGGAGCATCAGGGAGCGCTCTTATCTTCAAGTAGGTTTCGGTGTTGTGGATGGGCGTAAACATCTGTCTCTGATTTCAAAATGTGCAAGTTCGAATTCAGTAATAGAAAGTTGCTTTTGATATTTTGGTTTTAAGCCTATCCCAAACCTTAACCCTTAAAATAGCCATGCGGAGTTAATGCCTCACCTTAAGAATTAGACTTAATGCATGAACTTAAACCTAACCTTAAACTCACCGAAATGTGACATTTGAGAAACATGGATGAATGTCTGATTCTGACGTGACTGTGAGAGCTGGTAGGAAGTACTGGTGTTAGTTCACTGTGAACATCTGCAGTCCACACTGGTTGGGTATATGCGTCTGTGGGTCATGCATTTACACACTCAAACCAGTGTGCCTGGCACCTACTACCATACCCTGATCAAAGGCACTTCAATATTTAGTCTTGCCAATTCATCCTCATGAATGGCCCATAGACAATCCATGTCTCAATTGTCTCAAGGCATAAAAATCCTTCTTTAACCTGTCTCCTCCCCTTCATCTACACTGATTTGAAGTGGATGTAACAGGTGACATCAGTAAGGGATCATAGCTTTCACCTGGATTCACCTGGTCAGTCTGTCATGGAAAGAGCAGGTGTTCTTAATGTTTTGTCCCCAGTCAGAGTTCTGTAATCCGGAGCATTAATTCAGATACTAATGAATCATCTGTGGAACTGGGCAGGCAGACCAGAGGCGGAGAGGGACCGTGGAAGACATCAGGGCTGATTATACAGGTCTTGAGGGGATACTTGTTGAACTGTTCACCCCTGGGAAGAATAACTCCAACAAATCATGTTCTTTAGACAGACAGAGAGACAGAGTTCTTCATTGCATTGTTTTGCCTCTGGCCAGGTCATCAACTGACTCGGGTCAATAAAGAAGAAAAAGATAAATAATAGACAGGGAAATCGCATATGTTTAATAGTTAACATCTCATCAACGCACATATAATTAAGTATATGACAGTTAATTATTTGGGATTTCTTATAAGGCATGAACAGTCAGTGCAAAACGTGCAGTTCATAGAAACAGGCCAATTAAAGATAGAGTAAAGTGAAAGAGAGAAATGGAATGAGAGAGTGGGATAAAGATGGGACAGAGAAAATAAAGAAAGGAACAGTGAGAGAGATGGGGACAGAGATAAAGGAACAGTGAGAGAGAGGGGGACAGAGAGAAAGGAACAGTGAGAGAGATGGGGACAGAGAGAAAGGAACAGTGAGAGAGATGGGGACAGAGAGAAAGGAACAGTGAGAGAGATGGGGACAGAAAGAAAGGAACAGTGAGAGAGATGGGGACAGAGAGAAAGGAACAGTGAGAGAGATGGGGACAGAGAGAAAGGAACAGTGAGAGAGATGGGGACAGAAAGAAAGGAACAGTGAGAGAGAGGGGGACAGAGAGAAAGGAACAGTGAGAGAGATGGGGACAAAGTTTTATTTGTTACATTCACAAGTACAGTGAAAAGCTTAACTTGCAAGCCATACCCAACAGTGCAGTATTCAATATCAAAATAGTATAATGAATAAAAAATAAAACCACGAGAAATAAGAAATAAGAGAGGACGCTACAGTAGGGTCAGTGCCAGTACCAAATGTTCAATGTGCAGGGATACTGCAGTATAGAGGTAGATATATACATGTAGCCAGGGATACTGGAGTATAGAGGTAGATATGTACATGTAGCCAGGGATACTGCAGTATAGAGGTAGATATATACATGTAGCCAGGGATACTGGAGTATAGAGGTAGATATGTACATGTATCCAGGGATACTGGAGTATAGAGGTAGATATGTACATGTAGCCAGGGATACTGCAGTATAGAGGTAGATATATACATGTAGGCAGGGATACTGGAGTATAGAGGTAGATATATACATGTATCCAGGGATACTGGAGTATAGAGGTAGATATGTACATGTAGCCAGGGATACTGCAGTATAGAGGTAGATATATACATGTAGGCAGGGATACTGGAGTATAGAGGTAGATATATACATGTAGCCAGGGATACTGGAGTATAGAGGTAGATATGTACATGTATCCAGGGATACTGGAGTATAGAGGTAGATATATACATGTAGGCAGGGTTACTGGAGTATAGAGGTAGATATGTACATGTAGGCAGGGTTACTGGAGTATAGAGGTAGATATGTACATGTAGCCAGGGATACTGGAGTATAGAGGTAGATATATACATGTAGCCAGGGATACTGGAGTATAGAGGTAGATATGTACATGTAGCCAGGGATACTGCAGTATAGAGGTAGATATATACATGTAGCCAGGGATACTGGAGTATAGAGGTAGATATGTACATGTAGCCAGGGATACTGGAGTATAGAGGTAGATATGTACATGTAGCCAGGGATACTGCAGTATAGAGGTAGATATATACATGTAGGCAGGGATACTGGAGTATAGAGGTAGATATATACATGTAGCCAGGGATACTGGAGTATAGAGGTAGATATGTACATGTAGCCAGGGATACTGGAGTATAGAGGTAGATATGTACATGTAGGCAGGGATACTGGAGTATAGAGGTAGATATGTACATGTAGCCAGGGATACTGGAGTATAGAGGTAGATATATACATGTAGCCAGGGTTACTGGAGTATAGAGGTAGATATATACATGTAGCCAGGGTTACTGGAGTATAGAGGTAGATATGTACATGTAGCCAGGGATACTGGAGTATAGAGGTAGATATATACATGTAGCCAGGGTTACTGGAGTATAGAGGTAGATATGTACATGTAGCCAGGGATACTGGAGTATAGAGGTAGATATGTACATGTAGCCAGGGATACTGGAGTATAGAGGTAGATATATACATGTAGCCAGGGATACTGGAGTATAGAGGTAGATATGTACATGTAGCCAGGGATACTGGAGTATAGAGGTAGATATGTACATGTAGGCAGGGATACTGGAGTATAGAGGTAGATATGTACATGTAGGCAGGGATACTGGAGTATAGAGGTAGATATGTACATGTAGCCAGGGATACTGGAGTATAGAGGTAGATATATACATGTAGCCAGGGTTACTGGAGTATAGAGGTAGATATGTACATGTAACCAGGGATACTGGAGTATAGAGGTAGATATATACATGTAGCCAGGGTTACTGGAGTATAGAGGTAGATATGTACATGTAGCCAGGGATACTGGAGTATAGAGGTAGATATGTACATGTAGCCCGGGATACTGGAGTATAGAGGTAGATATGTACATGTAGCCAGGGTTACTGGAGTATAGAGGTAGATATATACATGTAGCCAGGGTTACTGGAGTATAGAGGTAGATATGTACATGTAGCCAGGGATACTGGAGTATAGAGGTAGATATATACATGTAGCCAGGGTTACTGGAGTATAGAGGTAGATATGTACATGTAGCCAGGGATACTGGAGTATAGAGGTAGATATATACATGTAGCCAGGGTTACTGGAGTATAGAGGTAGATATGTACATGTAGCCAGGGATACTGGAGTATAGAGGTAGATATGTACATGTAGCCAGGGATACTGGAGTATAGAGGTAGATATGTACATGTAGCCAGGGATACTGGAGTATAGAGGTAGATATGTACATGTAGCCAGGGATACTGGAGTATAGAGGTAGATATGTACATGTAGGCAGGGATACTGGAGTATAGAGGTAGATATGTACATGTAGGCAGGGATACTGGAGTATAGAGGTAGATATGTACATGTAGCCAGGGATACTGGAGTATAGAGGTAGATATATACATGTAGCCAGGGTTACTGGAGTATAGAGGTAGATATGTACATGTAACCAGGGATACTGGAGTATAGAGGTAGATATATACATGTAGCCAGGGTTACTGGAGTATAGAGGTAGATATGTACATGTAGCCAGGGATACTGGAGTATAGAGGTAGATATGTACATGTAGCCCGGGATACTGGAGTATAGAGGTAGATATGTACATGTAGCCAGGGTTACTGGAGTATAGAGGTAGATATATACATGTAGCCAGGGTTACTGGAGTATAGAGGTAGATATGTACATGTAGCCAGGGATACTGGAGTATAGAGGTAGATATATACATGTAGCCAGGGTTACTGGAGTATAGAGGTAGATATGTACATGTAGCCAGGGATACTGGAGTATAGAGGTAGATATGTACATGTAGCCAGGGATACTGGAGTATAGAGGTAGATATATACATGTAGCCAGGGATACTGGAGTATAGAGGTAGATATGTACATGTAGCCAGGGATACTGGAGTATAGAGGTAGATATGTACATGTAGGCAGGGATACTGGAGTATAGAGGTAGATATGTACATGTAGCCAGGGATACTGGAGTATAGAGGTAGATATATACATGTAGCCAGGGTTACTGGAGTATAGTGGTAGATATATACATGTAGCCAGGGTTACTGGAGTATAGAGGTAGATATGTACATGTAGCCAGGGATACTGGAGTATAGAGGTAGATATATACATGTAGCCAGGGTTACTGGAGTATAGAGGTAGATATGTACATGTAGCCAGGGATACTGGAGTATAGAGGTAGATATGTACATGTAGCCAGGGATACTGGAGTATAGAGGTAGATATATACATGTAGCCAGGGATACTGGAGTATAGAGGTAGATATGTACATGTAGCCAGGGATACTGGAGTATAGAGGTAGATATGTACATGTAGGCAGGGATACTGGAGTATAGAGGTAGATATGTACATGTAGCCAGGGATACTGGAGTATAGAGGTAGATATATACATGTAGCCAGGGTTACTGGAGTATAGAGGTAGATATATACATGTAGCCAGGGTTACTGGAGTATAGAGGTAGATATGTACATGTAGCCAGGGATACTGGAGTATAGAGGTAGATATATACATGTAGCCAGGGTTACTGGAGTATAGAGGTAGATATGTACATGTAGCCAGGGATACTGGAGTATAGAGGTAGATATGTACATGTAGCCAGGGATACTGGAGTATAGAGGTAGATATATACATGTAGCCAGGGATACTGGAGTATAGAGGTAGATATGTACATGTAGCCAGGGATACTGGAGTATAGAGGTAGATATGTACATGTAGGCAGGGATACTGGAGTATAGAGGTAGATATGTACATGTAGGCAGGGATACTGGAGTATAGAGCTAGATATGTACATGTAGCCAGGGATACTGGAGTATAGAGGTAGATATATACATGTAGCCAGGGATACTGGAGTATAGAGGTAGATATGTACATGTAGGCATGGATACTGGAGTATAGAGGTAGATATGTACATGTAGGCAGGGATTAGGAGAAAGTGACTGGTAGCAAGAACATATAAATACGCATGGTAATATACTAATGGAAATACACTGCTCAAAAAAATAAAGGGAACACTTAAACAACACAATGTAACTCCAAGTCAATCACACTTCTGTGAAATCAAACTGTCCACTTAGGAAGCAACACTGATTGACAATAAATTTCACATGCTGTTGTGCAAATGGAATAGACAACAGGTGGAAATTATAGGCAATTAGCAAGACACCCCCAATAAAGGAGTGGTTCTACAGGTGGGAACCACAGACCACTTCTCAGTTCCTATGCTTCCTGGCTGATGTTTTGGTCACTTTTGAATGCTGGCGGTGCTTTCACTCTAGTGGTAGAATGAGACGGCGTCTACAACCCACACAAGTGGCTCAGGTAGTGCAGCTCATCCAGGATGGCACATCAATGCGAGCTGTGGCAAGAAGGTTTGCTGTGTCTGTCAGCGTAGTATCCAGAGCATGGAGGCGCTACCAGGAGACAGGCCAGTACATCAGGAGACGTGGAGGAGGCCGTAGGAGGGCAACAACCCTGCAGCAGGACCGCTACCTCCGCCTTTGTGCAAGGAGGAGCAGGAGAAGCACTGCCAGAGCCCTGCAAAATGACCTCCAGCAGGCCACAGATGTGCATGTGTCTGCTCAAACGGTCAGAAACAGACTCCATGAGGGTGGTATGAGGGCCCGACGTCCACAGGTGGGGGTTGTGCTTACAGCCCAACACCGTGCAGGACGTTTGGCATTTACCAGAGAACACCAAGAGTGGCAAATTCGCCACTGGCGCCCTGTGCTCTTCACAGATGAAAGCAGGTTCACACTGAGCACGTGACAGACGTGACAGAGTCTGGAGACGCCGTGGAGAACGTTCTGCTGCCTGCAACATCCTCCAGCATGACCGGTTTGGCGGTGGGTCAGTCATGGTGTGGGGTGGCATTTCTTTGGGGGGCCGCACAGCCCTCCATGTGCTCGCCAGAGGTAGCCTGACTGCCATTAGGTACCGAGATGAGATCCTCAGACCCCTTGTGAGACCATATGCTGGTGCGGTTGGCCCTGGGTTCCTCCTAATGCAAGACAATGCTAGACCTCATGTGGCTGGAGTGTGTCAGCAGTTCCTGCAAGAAGAAGGCATTGATGCTATGGACTGGCCCGCCTGTTCCCCAGACCTGAATCCAATTGAGCACATCTGGGACATCATGTCTCGCTCCATCCACCAACGCCACGTTGCACCACAGACTGTCCAGGAGTTGGCGGATGCTTTAGTCCAGGTCTGGGAGGAGATCCCTCAGGAGACCATCCGCCACCTCATCAGGAGCATGCCCAGGCTTTGTAGGGAGGTCATACAGGTACGTGGAGGCCACACACACTACTGAGCCTCATTTTGACTTGTTTTAAGGACATTACATCAAAGTTGGATCAGCCTGTAGTGTGGTTTTCCACTTTAATTTTGAGTGTGACTCCAAATCCAGACGTCCATGGGTTGATAAATTGGATTTCCATTGATTATTTTTGTGTGATTTTGATGTCAGCACATTCAACTATGTAAAGAAAAAAGTATTTAATAAGATTATTTATTTCTTTCAGATCTAGGATGTGTTGTTTAAGTGTTCCCTTTATTTTTTTGAGCAGTATATATACAGTGCCTTCAGAAAGTGTTACAGACTGAATTTAAAATTGATTAAATATATATTTTTGTCACTGGCCTTCACACACAATACCCAATAATGTCAAAGTAGAATTATGTTTTTCAAAATTATTACAAATTTATTAAAATTGAAAAGGTGAAATGTCTTGAGTCAATAAGTATTCAACCCATTTGTTACGGCCTAAATAAGTTCAGGAGTAAAAATGTGCTTAACAAGTCACATATTACGTTGATGGACTCACTCTGGGTGCAATAATAGTTTTTAACATGAGTTTTGAATGACTACCTCATCTCTGTACCCCACACATACAATTATCTGTAAGGTCCCTCAGTCAAGCAGTGAATTTCAAACACAGATTCAACCACAAAGACCAGGGAGGTTTTTCACCACCTCGTAAAGAAGGGCCCCTATTGGTAGATGGGTAAACATATGATTATCCCCTTGAGCAGGGTGAATTTATTTAGAAAATAATGATAGACAAATGTTGTACAATCCATTTGTGGAAAGCTCTTAGAGACTTACCCTGAAAGACACACAGCTGTAATTGCTACCAGTGGTGTAAAGTACCTAAGTATAAATACTTTGAAGTACTACTTAAGTAGTTTTTTGGGTTATCTGTACTTTACTATTTATATTTTTGGCAACTTTTACTTTTACTCCACTACATTCTTAAAGAAAATAATGTACTTTTTACTGCATACATTTTTCCTGACACCCAAAAGTACTCGTTACATTTAGACAGGAAAATGGTCAAATTCACGCCCTTACCAAGAGAACATCCATAGTCATCTCTACTGCCTCTGATCTGGTAGACTCACTAAACACAAGTGCTTGGTTTGTAAACTATGCCAGAGTGTTGGAGTGAGTCCCTGGCTATCTGTAAATAAAATAAACACATCGATTTGATTATAGAACTTTACACTCAGATTTGGGCACTAATAACCACTTATATTGGAACATAGTGGCTGTACAGTAAGAAGCTATATGTGACATCAGAGATCTGTCTCCACTTCCCAGCTCTGTATGGGTTTTGACTGACAGCCGCTCTGAACTTGAGCACCGCACGTGACAAGAAGTTGCCCCCATTCCTCCTGCTAATTGGGCAACTTTTGCAATTTTTTCAAGTCTGAGTGAGGGAAATGGTGTAAATTAAGATGACTATATTTTGAAAGATGAGACGTTGAGGATTAAAATAAATACCGTTTTGATGTCATACAAGAAAGCCATACACCCATGAGTCCAAATTTATTTGTGTATTTTAAAAACAAATTGTGGGGGGTACTTTTTACCCGTTTTTTCTCCACAGTCTTGTCTTCTTGACACACTGCTCGCTTAACCCGGAAGCCAGACGCACCAATGTGTCAGAGGAAACACTGTACAGCTGGCAACCGAAGTCAGAGTGCATTCTCCCGGCTGCCATAAGGAGTCACTAGAAAGCAATGGGACAAGTACATCCCAGCCAGCCAAACCCTCCCCTAACCCAGACTACTCTGGGCCAATTGTGCGCCGCCTCATTGGTCTCCCGGTCACGGCCAGCTGCGACACAGCACGGGATTGAACCTGGATCTGTAGTGATGCCTCTAGCACTGCGATGTAGTGTATTCGACCACTGCGCCACGCGGGAGCCATGAGTCCAAATGTGCACATTTCCAAATCATAAAACTCATGTCATATACAGTGTCAACGTCTGTATGTTTGTGCTGTGCTGTGCTGTGCTGTGCTGTGCTGTGCTGTGCTGTGCTGTGCTGTGCTGTGCTGTGCTGTACTCTGCTGTATTGGGCTCCCGAGTGGCGCAGTGGTCTAAGACACTGCATCTCAGTGCAAGAGGTGTCACTGCAGTACCTGGTTTGGATCCAGGCTGCATCACATCCGGCCGTGATTGGGAGTCCCATAGGGCGGCGCACAATTTGGCCGGGGTAGGCCGTCATTGTAAATAAGAATTTGTTCTTAACTGACTTGCCTGGTAAAATAAAAAAATAATATTGTGCTGTAATGTATTGTACTGTACTGCGATGTAATGGTACTGTGCTGTACTGCGCTGTAATGTATTGTACTGTACTGTACTGTGCTGTATCGTACTGTGCTGTAATGTATTGCGCTGTAATGTATTGTACTGTACTGTGCTGTATCGTACTGTGCTGTAATGTATTGCGCTGTAATGTATTGTACTGTACTGTGCTGTATCGTACTGTGCTGTAATGTATTGCGCTGTAATGTATTGCGCTGTAATGTGATGTAATGTATTGTATTGTACTGTGCTGTATCGTACTGTGCTGTATTGTACTGTACTGTGCTGTATCGTACTGTGCTGTATTGTATTGTACTGTGCTGTATCGTACTGTGCTGTATTGTATTGTACTGTGCTGTATCGTACTGTGCTGTATTGTATTGTACTGTGCTGTAATGTATTGCACTGTGCCGTAATGTACTGTGCTGTAATGTACTGTGCCCTATTTTACTGTATTGTACTCTGCTCTACTATACTGTATTGTACTGAATATTTATTTACTGTACTGTACCTTTACTGTTATGTGTGTGAACGTTCATGATCCTCCTCATAAGGGAGAGAAATTAGAAAATAACTTTGAGATAAGTGGGTTTTTGGTAGCGGAATCTTCAAGGCAATGTATCTTAAACTTACTGAAGGCAGAAACAATAATCCCAAAGGAAATGTAAGTGTTGATATTAGTTGTCAGGGGTCTTAACATCAGCATTATAGTGTGTTGCTGTGTGTCTAATACCTTTTAACACTTTTTATGACAGAACCCTTTTCTGTCTGTTTGACCAGAAATCAAAGCCTTTGTCTTGGTCCACATTTGTAGGATGGAAAATGGCTGAAATTCATATATGCCTTAATTTCTCAAAACTATAGACTCTTAGCTTTCATTTGACACCCAATTTGATATGCTCCTATTAACTTCATGTTGGTGCTCATGGCTCCTTTTACATGGACATTACCACATGCGCTCCTGAACACGTTTGTGACTGAGCGTTGTGACTGAGTGTTGTGACTGAGCGTTGTGACTGAGCGTTGTGACTGAGCGTTGTGACTGAGCGTTGTGACTGAGAGTATGTGACTGAGCGTTGTGACTGAGCGTTGTGACTGAGAGTATGTGACTGAGCGTTGTGACTGAGCGTTGTGACTGAGAGTATCTGACTGAGGGTATGTGATTGAGGGTATGTGACTGAGAGTATGTGACTGAGAGTATCTGACTGAGAGTATCTGACTGAGGGTATGTGATTGAGGGTATGTGACTGAGAGTATGTGACTGAGCGTTGTGACTGAGCGTTGTGACTGAGCATTGTGACTGAGAGTGTCTGACTGAGAGTATGTGACTGAGAGTATGTGACTGAGAGTATGTGATTGAGAGTATGTGACTGAGGGTTGTGACTGAGCGTTGTGACTGAGAGTATGTGACTGAGAGTATGTGATTGAGAGTATGTGACTGAGAGTATGTGACTGAGAGTATGTGACTGAGGGTGCTGGGTGGACTGAGGGTGTGCTGGTGGGACTGAGAGTATGTGACTGAGAGTATGTGACTGAGAGTATGTGACTGAGCGTTGTGACTGAGAGTATGTGATTGAGAGTATGTGACTGAGAGTATGTGACTGAGAGTATGTGATTGAGAGTATGTGACTGAGAGTATGTGACTGAGAGTATGTGACTGAGAGTATGTGACTGAGGGTTGTGACTGAGGGTTGTGACTGAGCGTTGTGATTGAGAGTATGTGATTGAGGGTATGTGATTGAGGGTATGTGACTGAGAGTATGTGACTGAGAGTATGTGACTGAGCGTTGTGACTGAGAGTATGTGACTGAGAGTATGTGACTGAGGGTTGTGACTGAGCGTTGTGACTGAGAGTATGTGACTGAGAGTATGTGACTGAGAGTATGTGATTGAGAGTATGTGATTGAGAGTATGTGACTGAGCGTTGTGACTGAGAGTATGTGATTGAGAGTATGTGACTGAGAGTATGTGACTGAGAGTATGTGATTGAGAGTATGTGACTGAGAGTATGTGACTGAGAGTATGTGACTGAGCGTTGTGACTGAGAGTATGTGACTGAGGAGTATGTGACTGAGAGTATGTGATTGAGAGTATGTGATTGAGAGTATGTGACTGAGCGTTGTGACTGAGAGTATGTGATTGAGAGTATGTGACTGAGAGTATGTGACTGAGAGTATGTGATTGAGAGTATGTGACTGAGGGTTGTGACTGAGCGTTGTGACTGAGAGTATGTGACTGAGAGTATGTGATTGAGAGTATGTGACTGAGGGTTGTGACTGAGAGTATGTGACTGAGAGTATGTGACTGAGAGTATGTGACTGAGAGTATGTGACTGAGGGTTGTGACTGAGGGTTGTGACTGAGCGTTGTGACTGAGAGTATGTGACTGAGGGTATGTGATTGAGGGTATGTGACTGAGAGTATGTGACTGAGAGTATGTGACTGAGAGTATGTGACTGAGCGTTGTGACTGAGGGTTGTGACTGAGCGTTGTGACTGAGAGTATGTGACTGAGAGTATGTGACTGAGAGTATGTGATTGAGAGTATGTGACTGAGGGTTGTGACTGAGCGTTGTGACTGAGAGTATGTGACTGAGAGTATGTGACTGAGGGTTGTGACTGAGCGTTGTGACTGAGAGTATGTGACTGAGAGTATGTGATTGAGAGTATGTGATTGAGAGTATGTGATTGAGAGTATGTGACTGAGAGTATGTGACTGAGAGTATGTGACTGAGAGTATGTGACTGAGGGTTGTGACTGAGCGTTGTGATTGAGAGTATGTGATTGAGGGTATGTGATTGAGGGTATGTGACTGAGAGTATGTGACTGAGAGTATGTGACTGAGCGTTGTGACTGAATGTTGTGACTGAGCATTGTGACTGAGCGTTGTGACTGAGAGTATGTGATTGAGAGTATGTGATTGAGAGTATGTGATTGAGAGTATGTGATTGAGAGTATGTGACTGAGCGTTGTGACTGAGAGTATGTGTGTGTGGACAGAGACATTGAGGCAGGCAAACTGAAGTGGTGAAACAAGTGAGAGAGAGAGAAAGATGGGATTAGAGAGACAGAGCATGTGTGCATGTGCGTTTCCTGGCTTACTCCCAGTTTTGGGAAAGGGGTTTCACTGTGGTAACAGGTGAGCGCATGTTCTCTGCAATGTCATCAGCAGAGCTGGTCTGTCTTTTTCTGAAAAGTTTTCTTCCAATAAACAGACCACTCTCCTCACCACCTCGCTGACACAGCACACTTTCTGACTTCCTCTCATACTCTCTCTCTTTCTTACCTCTCACCCCCTCTCTGTCCCTCTCCTCTCTCTTTCTTACCTCTCACCCCCTCTCTGTTCCTCTCCTCTCACATTCTTAACTATCACCCCACCTTTGTCCCAATCCTCTCTTTTTCTTATCTCTTACCCCCTCTCTGTCCCTCTCCTCTCTCTTTCTTACCTATCACCCCCTCTCTGTCCCTCTCTCTTTCTTAACTCACACCCTCTCTCTGTCCCTCTCTCTTTCTTAACGCTCTCTTGTTTTCAATAAGATCATGTTCTGAGAGTGTACTGGGAAAATGTACTGACTCACTGAATAACAAGCAGAGAATAGAATCATTTTAAGCAGCTCGACTACCACAACAACACTACCACAACAACACTACCACAACAACACTACCACAACAACACTACCACAACAACACTACCACAACAGCTCCGTTCCAGCCATTATTATGAGCCTTCCTCCCCTCAGCAGCCTCCACTGCAACACACCATTGGTTGAGCTTTCTTTGCTGGGGGAAAAGAGGGGGAACATGTAGGAGCGGAAACAGGGGAAAGTTAAAGTGGAAAGAATAGGAGACGCTGACCCTTAACCCTTGAATCTGGTGGTGTTTAGTAACACCAAAGATGGTGGACAACAGATGATGTCATACTCAGGCTGTTTAGTATTGAAAAAAAATGTGTCACAGTTCCAGTTTGCTTAGGGGGTGGGTCTCCTATAGACACAGCTGGGTCTGGTCTGCTTAGTTCATCAGCTGTATATGAACCAGAAAAAATAAGGGAGTGGGATGTCTCGCTTCCTCTTCTGTATCTGGTAATACTGTGGTCGGGAGTCACTGAGCTAGCGAGGGGGAGTGTAAAGATCTACACAAAATACCTCAGGGTTAAGGGCTTGAGGCCAGGCCGGGGCTAGGGAGGGGGTACGGGCTCAGGGTTTTCTGTATATGGTCTGAGGGAATTTGGAATTAAAAAGCAGCACCCCCTCTTATGGGGAACCAAGGCACCGCCACAGAGACACTATTCAATTATTAAATATGTAATTCTGTGGACACCACAATTTCCTCACCGCTGTGAGATCACTTCCTGCCCCAGTGTTTCTGCGGGTTTCTACAGGAAGCAAAACCTCAGTTTGACCCTGGAGTTTGATCTCAATTCCTCTCTCCAAGAACACTCACCTTCCACCAGTGTGTGTGTGTGTGTGTGTGTGTGTGTGTGTGTGTGTGTGTGTGTGTGTGTGTGTGTGTGTGTGTGTGTGTGTGTGTGTGTGTGTGTGTGTGTGTGTGTGTGTGTGTGTGTGTTCTGTTCTGTTTTTTGCAGGTATGTTTGCGTGTAGATATGGCATATGTGGTATGCATGTCTATCAGGGGAGGAAGGGGAGGACCATCCTCATCAGTGAAATGCCCCAAAAAATAAGTGAAACGTTTAAAAAGTGATCCTTTTTAGATAAAACTATACTAAATATATTCATATGTTACCAAATAATTTATTAAAACACACTGTTTTGCAATGAAGGTCTACAGTAACTTCAACAGCACTGTCTGGGCTAGCACCATGGTGTAGCTGGAGGACAGCTAGCTTCTGTCCTCCTCTGGCTACATTGACTTCAATACAAAACCTACGAAGCTCGTAGGCCTCAACCCCTTCCATAGACATACATGGTAATTATGAACACTTATGGAGGACGTCCTCCAACCAATCAAAGCTTCTGCAGAATGAACTGATATTTTATCCATCCAATCATTGAGTTAGGATCAGAGAATGAACCTGGTGAGTTGTATTGGGATTGTGCCACAGAGCATTATGGGGGTTCTATGTGTTGAGAACCTTGGTGACATTGTTGGATGGAGATTAAGAGTGAAGAGTGATAGTTGAGCATTTTTTATATATTATTCAATTCAAATTTGTTTTTTTAAATTACAGGAGACGGAGGAGGAATATTATAAATTGTTTTCTTGTTTTTAGAACTTTATTTTTGTGTCCAGTTAGTGTAATTTATTTAAATTAGCCTTGCTAACTTCAGTAGCTAGCTAGCTACCAGTGCGATTGTGCAGTTTTCTCTGCCAAAATGGCCAACGCTGCCAAAAATGTTGTGACATTTTTGTTGAAGAACTCCTTTCATTCTCTGGGGTACACGGAAAAGGTGTGAATTAAAAGCGAGTGTTGACCTCTGCCTGAGATCAGATTCATGAAAAATAATGAAAAGGTGAGGGCGTTCAATACCACCTGGTATCAAAAGTATATCTGTTTAACAGGGAGCCTTTCATCAAGCCGCCTGTATTGCTGGCCTCGCCTGCTTTTTGGAAAGTCTGAGCCTTGGTCAAAAGGTGGGTACTGTGACCTGAAGAACATCGATCATTCAGCTAAACAGAATAACAAAAGCAGGGAGCGTATCAATGCCCACATCAGATTCAAGGTTCTGGGATAAAGCTTATGAACACCAAAGCTTGTCAACACCACCACATTTTTGGGCATGCAAGAATCCGCTTTTAGAGGACACGACGAGAGGGAAAGTTCCGGCAACAAGGGCAACTACAAGGAGCTTGCAGAGGTCACTACACGCTACGATGCTTTACTTGCTGAACATATCAAACTTTCTATTGTCTTTTCTGGGATGTCGAAAACAATTCTGAATGATTTGATAGTGTCATGACTGTCCTGATCAGGTCAGGGTACAGGAGACCACCACCCTACAGATTATCTCCCAAAACCCCAACAGAGGAGGAGAGATCTAGGGGTCTGAAGATGTGGGGGTTTTATGACCCCTGACCCCTGATTCGGAAAAACTGGTCCATCATAGCCCTTATAAAACCTTTTTACAACTGATTAATCACTGTCATACCTTATAGGGTCCAGAGTTTTCCTAGTTAGGTTAACGTATAAGGAAAAACTCCAGGCCCCAAGGGGTAAAAATTGCCCCACCGCTCTGGGACCTATGGTGCCACCAGTCTGACTGCTCTGGGACCTATGGTGTCCCCAGTCTGAGCGCTCTGGGACCTATGGTGTCCCCAGTCTGAGCGCTCTGGGACCTATGGTGTCCCCAGTCTGACCGCTCTGGGACCTATGGTGTCCCCAGTCTGACCGCTCTGGGACCTATGGTGTCACCAGTCTGACCGCTCTGGGACCTATGGTGTCACCAGTCTGACCGCTCTGGGACCTATGGTGTCACCAGTCTGACCGCTCTGGGACCTATGGTGTCCCCAGTCTGACTGCTCTGGGACCTATGGTGTCACCAGTCTGAGCGCTCTGGGACCTATGGTGTCACCAGTCTGACCGCTCTGGGACCTATGGTGCCACCAGTCTGACCGCTCTGGGACCTATGGTGCCACCAGTCTGACTGCTCTGGGACCTATGGTGTCCCCAGTCTGACCACTCTGGGACCTATGGTGTCCCCAGTCTGACTGCTCTGGGACCTATGGTGTCACCAGTCTGACTGCTCTGGGACCTATGGTGCCACCAGTCTGACTGCTCTGGGACCTATGGTGTCACCAGTCTGACTGCTCTGGGACCTATGGTGCCACCAGTCTGACCGCTCTGGGACCTATGGTGCCACCAGTCTGACCGCTCTGGGACCTATGGTGCCACCAGTCTGACCGCTCTGGGACCTATGGTGTCCCCAGTCTGACCACTCTGGGACCTATGGTGCCACCAGTCTGACTGCTCTGGGACCTATGGTGTCCCCAGTCTGACTGCTCTGGGACCTATGGTGTCCCCAGTCTGACCGCTCTGGGACCTACGGTGTCCCCAGTCTGACCGCTCTGGGACCTATGGTGTCCCCAGTCTGCAGTTGTCAGTTATGGTCAGGTATGTGGATGATCAGGGCTTTATTCAGGAACGTTTCTTGGGCGAGATGTGCGGTCTGAGATGTCTGAGTTTAACTTCATAGAGAAACTTGTGTCCAAACTGCCGATGACACAGCTGTAATGGAATGTATCTGCTATTTGTATTTACAGCTAAGTCCCCTCCTGTTCCCTGACTAAGAGTCGATGACTACTCCACTCCACTACCATTGTCAACTTTCTCCTGACATGAACTGAAGCCATGTCTCATGTGCCCGCTCATCCACTGGCACATTGAATGTTTCCCCTCCAAGCACTTTGAGTACCCTTAACAATTTTCTCTCATTACTGTATGTTGAGTCAATCACAAACACAATCACATTATGACACATCAACGATTTTACTCCTTGTGTCACGGTTGTCGAAAGGAGGAGCAGACCAAAGTGGAGCGTGTGTGTCATTCCACATTTTATTTACACTGTGAAACTATGCAATACATAAATAAACTGAACAACAACAAACCGTGACGCAGAGGTGACACATACACTGACTCAAAAACAATCTCCCACAAACCCAGGTGGGAAAAACCCCTATTTAAGTATGATCTCCAATTAGAGACAACAAGGACCAGCTGCCTCTAATTGGAGATCATCCCAAAAAACCAACAACATAGAAATACAAAACTAGAACCTGAACATAGAAATATGAAACATAGAAAACACCCCCTGTCACGCCCTGACCTACTCCACCATAGAAAATAACATCTTTCTATGGTCAGGAGGTGACACCTTGCTTGAATTAACTCATTCTTAGCTCCTTTGTCTAACTGTGTAGTGTGTTGTGTTGTTGATGAATAAAGATAAACAATACATAAAAATATCCATTTATGTTTAATTATTGTGCAATTTATATAGGCTACGTTGAGGTTTTTCTTTAATTACTTTAGGCTATCTGGTATTACTGCATAAATCTAAACTTTAGGGTTTAACTGTACACGAGGCAAATAGCCTACACAGCCAATTGACAAATAACGCCGTTAGGAAGGGCAGAAAATGTTAATGTCAACTCACGGAGAAATAAACGACATTGTCGAAGTTTAAATCAATAAGACAAAAGCTGCGAAAGGAGAGTAGAAAGTAAAGAGAAGGGAGGGCCAGAAAAGTAATGTTTGGGAAAGATTTGGTGAAGTTGTAAAAGAGGATGATAACAGTGCTGGCTTTGTTATGTGTGATTGTTTTGAGGCTCTATACAAATTCCAGTCTCAGGACGGGACTTCAAAAACATTCCTATGGCACCTCAATGGAACTGTAGCCTACTGTTTAGATCGGTTAAATGGAAACTGGAATCTGGACATTGACAAACCAGAATAACCTATTGTTTTTTGTCGAACTCCAATGTCCTCTGATAGTACTAGTCCCGTGTGAATAGACATCCCTGTGTTTTGAGAGAAATGTCTGAGTTTGACAGGTGTTGCTCGCGGTTTGATCAAGAAAACAATAACTGATTCGATAAATTGAACGAAGTGCTGCGCATAGTTTATATATGAAGGGCCTATATGTATGGACTTTTACAGTGAAAGCTTTGTGCGACTGAATTGAACATCGTCAAATGCATCATAAAAAATATTGCACATCTGGAATAACGGACATTCTGGGGTAACAGATACATAATCAATGTTCTCTACTAGTCCCGAGGGGAATAGGGCTATAGCCTTAATAATAACTCCTGCAGAATTAAGCATTTCTTTTATACACTAAATGTAGGCAACATATGGACATGGGAACAGGAATGGAGAAATATGACTTTTTTCTTTCTGCATCTTTAGAGAATGTAATGCTCAGTTAGATACCATCTGTAGAGTTTCTGTCTTCATCATAAAAGCATCATAAAAGCTGATTAGTATTTCAACCACATAAAATATACATCGAAGCCGAACTGAAATCTTATCAGAAACACGTTGGGTCGTTTTCAAAACGTTATTTTTCGTTACATCCGGTCAAACTGATGTCATTTGGACATTTTGCACATAAAGTATTTTTGTTGTTGCTTTATTGTATTTCCTCCCCAGTACCTAAATGTCTTTATTGTATTTCCTCCCCAGTACCTAAATGTCTTTATTGTATTTCCTCCCCAGTACCTAAATGTCTTTATTGTATTTCCTCCCCAGTACCTAAATGTCTTTATTGTATTTCCTCCCCAGTACCTAAACGTCTTTATTGTATTTCCTCCCCATTACCTAAACGTCTTTATTGTATTTCCTCCCCATTACCTAAACGTCTTTATTGTATTTCCTCCCCAGTAACTAAACGTCTTTATTGTATTTCCTCCCCAGTACCTAAACGTCTTTATTGTATTTCCTCCCCAGTACCTAAATGTCTTTATTGTATTTCCTCCCCAGTACCTAAACGTCTTTATTGTATTTTCTCCCCAGTACCTAAACGTCTTTATTGTATTTTCTCCCCAGTACCTAAACGTCTGTTTCCTTTCTCACCCTATCTGTTTCCTTTCTCACCCTATCTGTTTCCTTTCTCACCCGTTCTGTTTCCTTTCTCACCCTCTCTGTTTCCTTTCTCACCCTCTCTGTTTCCTTTCTCACCCCCTCTGTTTCCTTTCTCACCCACTCTGTTTCCTTTCTCACCCTTCTTTGATTCCTCTCAACCTTTTTTGTTTCCTCTCACCCTCTGTTTCCTTTCTCACCCTCTCTGTTTCCTTTCTCATCCCCTCTGTTTCCTTTTTCACCCTCTCTATTTCCTTTCTCACCCTCTCTATTTCCTTTCACACCCTTCTTTGTTTCCTTTCTCACCCACTCTGTTTCCTTTCTCACCCTCTCTGTTTCCTTTCTCACCCACTCTGTTTCCTTTCTCACCCTATCTGTTTCCTTTCTCACCCTCTCTGTTTCCTTTCTCACCCCCTCTGTTTCCTTTCTCACCCTATCTGTTTCCTTTCTCACCCTCTCTGTTTCCTTTCTCACCCACTCTGTTTCCTTTCTCACCCTCTCTGTTTTCTTTCTTACCCATCTTTGTTTCCTCTCACCCCCTCTTTTTCCTTTCTCACCCTATCTGTTTCCTTTCTCACCCCCCTCTGTTTCCTTTCTCACCCCCCTCTGTTTCCTTTGTCACCCTCTCTGTTTCCTTTCTCACCCTATCTGTTTCCTTTCTCACCCCCCTCTGTTTCCTTTCTCACCCCCCTCTGTTTCCTTTGTCACCCTCTCTGTTTCCTTTCTCACCCCCCTCTGTTTCCTTTGTCACCCTCTCTGTTTCCTTTCTCACCCACTCTGTTTCCTTTCTCACCCTCTCTGTTTTCTTTCTTACCCATCTTTGTTTCCTCTCACCCCCTCTTTTTCCTTTCTCACCCTATCTGTTTCCTTTCTCACCCCCTCTGTTTCCTTTCTCACCCCCCTCTGTTTCCTTTCTCACCCTCTCTGTTTCCTTTCTCACCCTCTCTGTTTCCTTTCTCTTGCTCTCTATGTATGGAAATAATGTATGATTCAGTTACCTGCAGGTACAGTACTGAATTACCCGACACACTTTAATCTAGGTATTAAAAACATACACACACAATTTTTTGTACACAAGTGGTACTAGCCGGGGCATGTTGTTCTTTCTCAGAGCTAGTGCTAGAGAGCAAGAGAGAGAGAGAGGACAGCAACAGCAACACAATTAGACCCAACCAAATCACGAGAAAACAAAAATATAATTACTTGACACATTGGAAAGAATTAACCAAAAAACTGAGAAAATTTGAATGCTGTTTGGTCCTAAACAGAGAGTACACAGTGGCAGAATACCTGACCACTGTGACTGACCCAAACTTAAGGAAAGCTTTGACTATGTACAGACTCAGTGAGCATAGCCTTGCTATTGAGAGAGGTCACCGTAGGCAGACCTGGCTCTCAAGAGAAGACAGGCTATGTGCGCACTGCCCACAAAATGAGGTGGAAACTGAGATGCACTTCCTAACCTCCTGTCAAATGTATAACCATATTAGAGACACATATTTCCCTCAGATTACACAGACCCACAAAGAATTTGAAAACAAACCCGATTTTGATAAACTCCCATATCTATTGGGTGAAATACCAGTGTGCCATCACAGCAGAAAGATGTGTGACCTGTTGCCACAAGAAAAGGGCAACCAGTGAAGAACAAACACCATTGTAAATACAACCTATATTTATATTTATTTACTTTCCCTTTTGTACTTTAACTATTTGCACATCATTATAGCACTGTACATAGCCATAAAATGACATTTGTTATGTCTCTATTCCCTTGCAACTTTTTGACTGTAATGTTTACTGTTAATTTTGTATTGTTTATTTCACTTTTGTTTATTATTTATTTCACTTGCTTTGGCAATGTTAACAAATGTTTCCCATGCCAATAAAGCCCTTTGAATTGAGAGAGAGGACCGCTGCTGCAGGGAGTAGCTCCTGAGAGAGAGGAGGAGAGAAGGAAGGTGGAAAATAAAAAACAGTGTAAATCAATAGGAGTAGACTGATACAGATCCTTATGAAATAGTGATGCATGCTTTAGTCTAAGTGACAACACCAGATGTACATTGTTCTCTGGAGGTCAGGTCCCCAGGGGGGCTCTGTGCCAGCCGAGCCCAGCCAGCACTCACCTTAATTGGGGAGGCCAGGGGCAGTGACCAACCACCAACCACCGCTCTGGATCTCTCACCAGCCAGGTGGCAGCGTGTGGAGTTGTGTCTCTCACACACACACAAAGAGACACACACACACAGACAAACTCATGCAAGAAGACACACACACACAGACAAACTCATGCAAGAAGACACACACACAGACAAACTCATGCAAGGAGGCACACACACAGACAAACTCATGCAAGAAGGCACACACACAGACAAACTCATGCAAGAAGACACACACACAGACAAACTCATGCAAGAAGACACACACACAGACAAACTCATGCAAGAAGACACACACACAGACAAACTCATGCAAGAAGACACACACACAGACAAACTCATGCAAGGAGGCACACACACAGACAAACTCATGCAAGAAGACACACACACAGACAAACTCATGCAAGAAGACACACACACAGACAAACTCATGCAAGAAGACACACACACAGACAAACTCATGCAAGAAGACACACACACAGACAAACTCATGCAAGGAGGCACACACACAGACAAACTCATGCAAGAAGACACACACACAGACAAACTCATGCAAGAAGACACACACACAGACAGGCCCCATCTGCAATTATAAAATAATGCCAACAGTAACAAGACACACCCTTTCCTGAGCTAAAAGACAAACAGACAGAGACAGGGAGAGACAGAGAGAGAGACATGGTGACAGTGTTTCACTGACCTGTACCCACTCAGGGTGTGAGAACCCCATCATGTCGGAGCATCTCTCTCTCTCTCTCTCTCTCTCTCTCTCTCTCTCTCTCTCTCTCTGTCTGAAGACGGCAGATCTAACTGTACTCTAGTTGCGAGTTGGAGTGAGTGTGAGAGAATGACAGAGGGAGGGAGAGACGGAGAGAGGGAAGGAGAGACTAAGGTAGGACCATTGGTAAAGACATGTCAATCACTGGCAGACAGCCAATGGGGAGCTGGTGGTGAGATTCATGGCCAGAATCTCCCGTCATTGGCACCTGTCTGTCTCAATCAAACTCATACACTCCACCCATGCTGTGTAAGTGTGATGCTGTGTAAGTGTGTGTGCATGTGCCCTTCCCTGTGTGGTTGTGACAACAGAATCCATCTTAGCCTTAGATTACAAGGTCATGTGACACATTGATGACATTCCAGTGACATCTGGACCTAACATTCTGCTTCACGCACCCATGGGTCGTTCCACCTCAAAAAGCACCATCTCAGCTTGTTCTGGAATCATTTATGTTGTTAGAAACAGATAAGATGAGCATTTCTGCAACATTATTTTGTTGGAAAATGTTTTGATATGAGACATTAACCTAATTGATTGCACCCAAAGTGGCCATTTTAATTAATAGGATTCGTATAATAGTCAATAAATGTAGTACCTAATATCTGATTTGGACCAATCTATTTTCAAGCAATGAGTAAGACATGAGGAATCCAAAGAAACTCTCAAAACCCACCCATGAACCCTCCAGTCCCACACCAAACCCACCCATGAATCCTCCAGTCCCACGCCAATCCCACCCATGAACCCTCCAGTCCCCACACCAATCCCACCCATGAACCCTCCAGTCCCCACACCAATCCCACCCATGAACCCTCCAGCCCCACACCAATCCCACCCATGAATCCTCCAGTCCCACACCAATCCCACCCATGAACCCTCCAGTCTCACGCCAATCCCACCCATGAACCCTCCAGTCCCCACACCAATCCCACCCATGAACCCTCCAGTCCCCACACCAATCCCACCCATGAACCCTCCAGTCCCACCCATGAACCCTCCAGTCCCACGCCAATCCCACCCATGAACCCTCCAGTCCCCACACCAATCCCACCCATGAACCCTCCAGCCCCACACCAATCCCACCCATGAATCCTCCAGTCCCACGCCAATCCCACCCATGAACCCTCCAGTCCCCACACCAATCCCACCCATGAACCCTCCAGTCCCACGGCAATCCCACCCATGAACCCTCCAGTCCCCACACCAATCCCACCCATGAACCCTCCAGTCCCACGCCAATCCCACCCATGAACCCTCCAGCCCCACACCAATCCCACCCATGAACCCTCCAGTCCCACGCCAATCCCACCCATGAACCCTCCAGTCCCCACACCAATCCCACCATGAACCCTCCAGTCCCACCCATGAACCCTCCAGTCCCACACCAGTCCCACCCATGAACCCTCCAGTCCCCACACCAATCCCACCCATGAACCCTCCAGTCCCCACACCAATCCCACCCATGAACCCTCCAGTCCCCACACCAATCCCACCCCGACAACAAGTATATAGAATCAGTCCTGTCTGACCAGTAGGATGGAGCTGTGTCTCACAGCATATTG
>NC_138319.1:29047500-29102500 GCF_965601325.2 Salmo salar | reverse complement strand
ATCCCCCGTTATAGTGAATGGAAAAATGACAATCTTCGTGGTCAATGATTGACAATCACGGTACCAAAATAGCTTCTAATACACCAGATGTATGTCCTTGAACCGATTGTTTAAAATGGTACACAGAATAAGTTAGAAGGAAACTTAGTTGCTAATGGCAGCCTCTACTGTCCCGATCAGCCTTCAACTTGACTTACTGGCAATGTCCAAATACCCGTACTTGCGTTTATAAACAGTATGCATTGTGGGTATGCAAATATAGAAAGTTTTTGCATACCCACAAGGGGATACCTAGTCAGTAACTGATATGCATTTAACCCAGCCCCTCTGAATCAGAGAGGTGGGGGGGGGATACCTAGTCAGTAACTGATATACATTTAACCCAGCCCCTCTGAATCAGAGAGGTGGGGGGGGGGGGGGATTCCTAGTCAGTAACTGATATACATTTAACCCAGCCCCTCTGAATCAGAGAGGTGGGGGGGGGGGGGGATTCCTAGTCAGTAACTGATATACATTTAACCCAGCCCCTCTGAATCAGAGAGGTGGGGGGGGGGGGGATTCCTAGTCAGTAACTGATATGCATTTAACCCAGCCCCTCTGAATCAGAGAGGTGGGGGGGGGATACCTAGTCAGTAACTGATATGCATTTAACGCAGCCCCTCTGAATCAGAGAGGTGGGGGGGGGGGGGATACCTAGTCAGTAACTGATATACATTTAACCCAGCCCCTCTGAATCAGAGAGGTGGGGGGGGGGGGATACCTAGTCAGTAACTGATATACATTTAACCCAGCCCCTCTGAATCAGAGAGGTGGGGGGGGGGGGGGGATACCTAGTCAGTAACTGATATACATTTAACCCAGCCCCTCTGAATCAGAGAGGTGGGGGGGGGATACCTAGTCAGTAACTGATATACATTTAACCCAGCCCCTCTGAATCAGAGAGGTGGGGGGGGGGGGGATACCTAGTCAGTAACTGATATACATTTAACCCAGCCCCTCTGAATCAGAGAGGTGGGGGGGGGGGGGGGGATACCTTGTCAGTAACTGATATGCATTTAACCCAGCCCCTCTGAATCAGAGAGGTGGGGGGGGGGGGATACCTAGTCAGTAACTGATATACATTTAACCCAGCCCCTCTGAATCAGAGAGGTGGGGGGGGGGGATACCTAGTCAGTAACTGATATACATTTAACCCAGCCCCTCTGAATCAGAGAGGTGGGGGGGGGGGGGGATACCTAGTCAGTAACTGATATACATTTAACCCAGCCCCTCTGAATCAGAGAGGTGGGGGGGGGGGGGGGATACCTAGTCAGTAACTGATATACATTTAACCCAGCCCCTCTGAATCAGAGAGGTGGGGGGGGGGGGGGATACCTAGTCAGTAACTGATATACATTTAACCCAGCCCCTCTGAATCAGAGAGGTGGGGGGGGGGGGGTACCTAGTCAGTAACTGATATACATTTAACCCAGCCCCTCTGAATCAGAGAGGTGGGGGGGGGGATACCTAGTCAGTAACTGATATACATTTAACCCAGCCCCTCTGAATCAGAGAGGTGGGGGGGGGGGGGGATACCTAGTCAGTAACTGATATACATTTAACCCAGCCCCTCTGAATCAGAGAGGTGGGGGGGGGGGGATACCTAGTCAGTAACTGATATACATTTAACCCAGCCCCTCTGAATCAGAGAGGTGGGGGGGGGGGGGTACCTAGTCAGTAACTGATATACATTTAACCCAGCCCCTCTGAATCAGAGAGGTGGGGGGGGGGGGGGGATACCTAGTCAGTAACTGATATACATTTAACCCAGCCCCTCTGAATCAGAGAGGTGGGGGGGGGGGGGGGATACCTAGTCAGTAACTGATATACATTTAACCCAGCCCCTCTGAATCAGAGAGGTGGGGGGGGGGGGGGTACCTAGTCAGTAACTGATATACATTTAACCCAGCCCCTCTGAATCAGAGAGGTGGGGGGGGGGGGGATACCTAGTCAGTAACTGATATACATTTAACCCAGCCCCTCTGAATCAGAGAGGTGGGGGGGGGGGGGATACCTAGTCAGTAACTGATATACATTTAACCCAGCCCCTCTGAATCAGAGAGGTGGGGGGGGGGGATACCTAGTCAGTAACTGATATACATTTAACCCAGCCCCTCTGAATCAGAGAGGTGGGGGGGGGGGGATACCTAGTCAGTAACTGATATACATTTAACCCAGCCCCTCTGAATCAGAGAGGTGGGGGGGGGGGGGGATACCTAGTCAGTAACTGATATACATTTAACCCAGCCCCTCTGAATCAGAGAGGTGGGGGGGGGGGGATACCTAGTCAGTAACTGATATACATTTAACCCAGCCCCTCTGAATCAGAGAGGTGGGGGGGGGGGATACCTAGTCAGTAACTGATATACATTTAACCCAGCCCCTCTGAATCAGAGAGGTGGGGGGGGGGGGGATACCTAGTCAGTAACTGATATACATTTAACCCAGCCCCTCTGAATCAGAGAGGTGGGGGGGGGGGGATACCTAGTCAGTAACTGATATACATTTAACCCAGCCCCTCTGAATCAGAGAGGTGGGGGGGGGGATACCTAGTCAGTAACTGATATGCATTTAACCCAGCCCCTCTGAATCAGAGAGGTGGGGGGGGGGGGGGGGGGGGTACCTAGTCAGTAACTGATATACATTTAACCCAGCCCCTCTGAATCAGAGAGGTGGGGGGGGGGGTACCTAGTCAGTAACTGATATACATTTAACCCAGCCCCTCTGAATCAGAGAGGTGGGGGGGGGGGGGATACCTAGTCAGTAACTGATATACATTTAACCCAGCCCCTCTGAATCAGAGAGGTGGGGGGGGGGGGATACCTAGTCAGTAACTGATATACATTTAACCCAGCCCCTCTGAATCAGAGAGGTGGGGGGGGGGGATACCTAGTCAGTAACTGATATACATTTAACCCAGCCCCTCTGAATCAGAGAGGTGGGGGGGGGGGGGGGGGTACCTAGTCAGTAACTGATATACATTTAACCCAGCCCCTCTGAATCAGAGAGGTGGGGGGGGGGGGGGATACCTAGTCAGTAACTGATATACATTTAACCCAGCCCCTCTGAATCAGAGAGGTGGGGGGGGGGGGGGGGGGTACCTAGTCAGTAACTGATATACATTTAACCCAGCCCCTCTGAATCAGAGAGGTGGGGGGGGGGTACCTAGTCAGTAACTGATATACATTTAACCCAGCCCCTCTGAATCAGAGAGGTGGGGGGGGGGGGATACCTAGTCAGTAACTGATATACATTTAACCCAGCCCCTCTGAATCAGAGAGGTGGGGGGGGGGGGTACCTAGTCAGTAACTGATATACATTTAACCCAGCCCCTCTGAATCAGAGAGGTGGGGGGGGGGGGGGGGATACCTAGTCAGTAACTGATATACATTTAACCCAGCCCCTCTGAATCAGAGAGGTGGGGGGGGGGGGGGTACCTAGTCAGTAACTGATATACATTTAACCCAGCCCCTCTGAATCAGAGAGGTGGGGGGGGGGGGGATACCTAGTCAGTAACTGATATACATTTAACCCAGCCCCTCTGAATCAGAGAGGTGGGGGGGGGGGGTACCTAGTCAGTAACTGATATACATTTAACCCAGCCCCTCTGAATCAGAGAGGTGGGGGGGGGGGGGGATACCTAGTCAGTAACTGATATACATTTAACCCAGCCCCTCTGAATCAGAGAGGTGGGGGGGGGGGGGGATACCTAGTCAGTAACTGATATACATTTAACCCAGCCCCTCTGAATCAGAGAGGTGGGGGGGGGGGGGGTACCTAGTCAGTAACTGATATACATTTAACCCAGCCCCTCTGAATCAGAGAGGTGGGGGGGGGGGGGGGATACCTAGTCAGTAACTGATATACATTTAACCCAGCCCCTCTGAATCAGAGAGGTGGGGGGGGGGGGGGATACCTAGTCAGTAACTGATATACATTTAACCCAGCCCCTCTGAATCAGAGAGGTGGGGGGGGGGGGGGTACCTAGTCAGTAACTGATATACATTTAACCCAGCCCCTCTGAATCAGAGAGGTGGGGGGGGGGGTACCTAGTCAGTAACTGATATACATTTAACCCAGCCCCTCTGAATCAGAGAGGTGGTGGGGGGGGGGATACCTAGTCAGTAACTGATATACATTTAACCCAGCCCCTCTGAATCAAGAGAGGTGGGGGGGGGGGGGATTCCTAGTCAGTAACTGATATACATTTAACCCAGCCCCTCTGAATCAGAGAGGTGGGGGGGGGGGGGTACCTAGTCAGTAACTGATATACATTTAACCCAGCCCCTCTGAATCAGAGAGGTGGGGGGGGGGGGATACCTAGTCAGTAACTGATATACATTTAACCCAGCCCCTCTGAATCAGAGAGGTGGTGGGGGGGGGGATACCTAGTCAGTAACTGATATACATTTAACCCAGCCCCTCTGAATCAGAGAGGTGGTGGGGGGGGGGGATACCTAGTCAGTAACTGATATACATTTAACCCAGCCCCTCTGAATCAGAGAGGTGGGGGGGGGGGGGGGGTTCCTAGTCAGTAACTGATATACATTTAACCCAGCTCCTCTGAATCAGAGAGGTGGGGGGGGGGGGGGTACCTAGTCAGTAACTGATATACATTTAACCCAGCCCCTCTGAATCAGAGAGGTGGGGGGGGGGGGATACCTAGTCAGTAACTGATATACATTTAACCCAGCCCCTCTGAATCAGAGAGGTGGGGGGGGGGGGGATACCTAGTCAGTAACTGATATACATTTAACCCAGCCCCTCTGAATCAGAGAGGTGGGGGGGGGGGGATACCTAGTCAGTAACTGATATACATTTAACCCAGCCCCTCTGAATCAGAGAGGTGGGGGGGGGGATACCTAGTCAGTAACTGATATACATTTAACCCAGCCCCTCTGAATCAGAGAGGTGGGGGGGGGGGGGATACCTAGTCAGTAACTGATATACATTTAACCCAGCCCCTCTGAATCAGAGAGGTGGGGGGGGGGGGATACCTAGTCAGTAACTGATATACATTTAACCCAGCCCCTCTGAATCAGAGAGGTGGGGGGGGGGGGGGATACCTAGTCAGTAACTGATATACATTTAACCCAGCCCCTCTGAATCAGAGAGGTGGGGGGGGGGGATACCTAGTCAGTAACTGATATACATTTAACCCAGCCCCTCTGAATCAGAGAGGTGGGGGGGGGGGATACCTAGTCAGTAACTGATATACATTTAACCCAGCCCCTCTGAATCAGAGAGGTGGGGGGGGGGGGGGATACCTAGTCAGTAACTGATATACATTTAACCCAGCCCCTCTGAATCAGAGAGGTGGGGGGGGGGGATACCTAGTCAGTAACTGATATACATTTAACCCAGCCCCTCTGAATCAGAGAGGTGGGGGGGGGGGGTACCTAGTCAGTAACTGATATACATTTAACCCAGCCCCTCTGAATCAGAGAGGTGGGGGGGGGTAACTGATATACATTTAACCCAGCCCCTCTGAATCAGAGAGGTGGGGGGGGGGGGGATACCTAGTCAGTAACTGATATACATTTAACCCAGCCCCTCTGAATCAGAGAGGTGGGGGGGGGGTACCTAGTCAGTAACTGATATACATTTAACCCAGCCCCTCTGAATCAGAGAGGTGGGGGGGGGGGGGATACCTAGTCAGTAACTGATATACATTTAACCCAGCCCCTCTGAATCAGAGAGGTGGGGGGGGGGGATTCCTAGTCAGTAACTGATATACATTTAACCCAGCCCCTCTGAATCAGAGAGGTGGGGGGGGGGGGGGGGTACCTAGTCAGTAACTGATATACATTTAACCCAGCCCCTCTGAATCAGAGAGGTGGGGGGGGGGGGGGGGTACCTAGTCAGTAACTGATATACATTTAACCCAGCCCCTCTGAATCAGAGAGGTGGGGGGGGGGGGGATACCTAGTCAGTAACTGATATACATTTAACCCAGCCCCTCTGAATCAGAGAGGTGGGGGGGGGGATACCTAGTCAGTAACTGATATACATTTAACCCAGCCCCTCTGAATCAGAGAGGTGTGGGGGGGGGGGGATACCTAGTCAGTAACTGATATACATTTAACCCAGCCCCTCTGAATCAGAGAGGTGGGGGGGGGGGGATACCTAGTCAGTAACTGATATACATTTAACCCAGCCCCTCTGAATCAGAGAGGTGGGGGGGGGGGGATACCTAGTCAGTAACTGATATACATTTAACCCAGCCCCTCTGAATCAGAGAGGTGGGGGGGGGGGGGTACCTAGTCAGTAACTGATATACATTTAACCCAGCCCCTCTGAATCAGAGAGGTGGTGGGGGGGGGGATACCTAGTCAGTAACTGATATACATTTAACCCAGCCCCTCTGAATCAGAGAGGTGGTGGGGGGGGGGATACCTAGTCAGTAACTGATATACATTTAACCCAGCCCCTCTGAATCAGAGAGGTGGGGGGGGGGGGATACCTAGTCAGTAACTGATATACATTTAACCCAGCCCCTCTGAATCAGAGAGGTGGTGGGGGGGGGATACCTAGTCAGTAACTGATATACATTTAACCCAGCCCCTCTGAATCAGAGAGGTGGGGGGGGGGGGGTACCTAGTCAGTAACTGATATACATTTAACCCAGCCCCTCTGAATCAGAGAGGTGGGGGGGGGGGGGGGGTACCTAGTCAGTAACTGATATACATTTAACCCAGCCCCTCTGAATCAGAGAGGTGGGGGGGGGGGGGGGATTCCTAGTCAGTAACTGATATACATTTAACCCAGCCCCTCTGAATCAGAGAGGTGGGGGGGGGGGGGATACCTAGTCAGTAACTGATATACATTTAACCCAGCCCCTCTGAATCAGAGAGGTGGGGGGGGGGGATACCTAGTCAGTAACTGATATACATTTAACCCAGCCCCTCTGAATCAGAGAGGTGGGGGGGGGATACCTAGTCAGTAACTGATATACATTTAACCCAGCCCCTCTGAATCAGAGAGGTGGGGGGGGGGATACCTAGTCAGTAACTGATATACATTTAACCCAGCCCCTCTGAATCAGAGAGGTGGGGGGGGGGATACCTAGTCAGTAACTGATATACATTTAACCCAGCCCCTCTGAATCAGAGAGGTGGGGGGGGGGGGGGGATACCTAGTCAGTAACTGATATACATTTAACCCAGCCCCTCTGAATCAGAGAGGTGGGGGGGGGTACCTAGTCAGTAACTGATATACATTTAACCCAGCCCCTCTGAATCAGAGAGGTGGGGGGGGGGGGGGGATACCTAGTCAGTAACTGATATACATTTAACCCAGCCCCTCTGAATCAGAGAGGTGGGGGGGGGGGGGGTACCTAGTCAGTAACTGATATACATTTAACCCAGCCCCTCTGAATCAGAGAGGTGGGGGGGGGGGGGGGGGTACCTAGTCAGTAACTGATATACATTTAACCCAGCCCCTCTGAATCAGAGAGGTGGGGGGGGGGGGATACCTAGTCAGTAACTGATATACATTTAACCCAGCCCCTCTGAATCAGAGAGGTGGGGGGGGGGATACCTAGTCAGTAACTGATATACATTTAACCCAGCCCCTCTGAATCAGAGAGGTGTGGGGGGGGGGGATACCTAGTCAGTAACTGATATACATTTAACCCAGCCCCTCTGAATCAGAGAGGTGGGGGGGGGGGGGGTACCTAGTCAGTAACTGATATACATTTAACCCAGCCCCTCTGAATCAGAGAGGTGGGGGGGGGGGGGTACCTAGTCAGTAACTGATATACATTTAACCCAGCCCCTCTGAATCAGAGAGGTGGTGGGGGGGGGGATACCTAGTCAGTAACTGATATACATTTAACCCAGCCCCTCTGAATCAGAGAGGTGGTGGGGGGGGGGATACCTAGTCAGTAACTGATATACATTTAACCCAGCCCCTCTGAATCAGAGAGGTGGGGGGGGGGTACCTAGTCAGTAACTGATATACATTTAACCCAGCCCCTCTGAATCAGAGAGGTGGTGGGGGGGGGGGGGATACCTAGTCAGTAACTGATATACATTTAACCCAGCCCCTCTGAATCAGAGAGGTGGGGGGGGGGTACCTAGTCAGTAACTGATATACATTTAACCCAGCCCCTCTGAATCAGAGAGGTGGGGGGGGGGGGGGGTACCTAGTCAGTAACTGATATACATTTAACCCAGCCCCTCTGAATCAGAGAGGTGGGGGGGGGGGGATACCTAGTCAGTAACTGATATACATTTAACCCAGCCCCTCTGAATCAGAGAGGTGGGGGGGGGGGGATACCTAGACAGTAACTGATATACATTTAACCCAGCCCCTCTGAATCAGAGAGGTGGGGGGGGGGATACCTAGTCAGTAACTGATATACATTTAACCCAGCCCCTCTGAATCAGAGAGGTGGGGGGGGGATACCTAGTCAGTAACTGATATACATTTAACCCAGCCCCTCTGAATCAGAGAGGTGGGGGGGGGATACCTAGTCAGTAACTGATATACATTTAACCCAGCCCCTCTGAATCAGAGAGGTGGGGGGGGGGATACCTAGTCAGTAACTGATATACATTTAACCCAGCCCCTCTGAATCAGAGAGGTGGGGGGGGGATACCTAGTCAGTAACTGATATACATTTAACCCAGCCCCTCTGAATCAGAGAGGTGGGGGGGGGATACCTAGTCAGTAACTGATATACATTTAACCCAGCCCCTCTGAATCAGAGAGGTGGGGGGGGGGGATACCTAGTCAGTAACTGATATACATTTAACCCAGCCCCTCTGAATCAGAGAGGTGGGGGGGGGATACCTAGTCAGTAACTGATATACATTTAACCCAGCCCCTCTGAATCAGAGAGGTGGGGGGGGGGGGGGTACCTAGTCAGTAACTGATATACATTTAACCCAGCCCCTCTGAATCAGAGAGGTGGGGGGGGGGGGGGGATACCTAGTCAGTAACTGATATACATTTAACCCAGCCCCTCTGAATCAGAGAGGTGGGGGGGGGGGGTACCTAGTCAGTAACTGATATACATTTAACCCAGCCCCTCTGAATCAGAGAGGTGGGGGGGGGGGGGATACCTAGTCAGTAACTGATATACATTTAACCCAGCCCCTCTGAATCAGAGAGGTGGGGGGGGGATACCTAGTCAGTAACTGATATACATTTAACCCAGCCCCTCTGAATCAGAGAGGTGGTGGGGGGGGGATACCTAGTCAGTAACTGATATACATTTAACCCAGCCCCTCTGAATCAGAGAGGTGGGGGGTACCTAGTCAGTAACTGATATACATTTAACCCAGCCCCTCTGAATCAGAGAGGTGGGGGGGGGGGGATACCTAGTCAGTAACTGATATACATTTAACCCAGCCCCTCTGAATCAGAGAGGTGGGGGGGGGGTACCTAGTCAGTAACTGATATACATTTAACCCAGCCCCTCTGAATCAGAGAGGTGGGGGGGGGGGGTACCTAGTCAGTAACTGATATACATTTAACCCAGCCCCTCTGAATCAGAGAGGTGGGGGGGGGGGGGGGTACCTAGTCAGTAACTGATATACATTTAACCCAGCCCCTCTGAATCAGAGAGGTGGGGGAGGTTGGGGGGGGCGTCCATGTCATCACCGCCCGGGGAGCAGTTGTTGTTGTGGGTTACTTGACTTGCTCAACTGCCTTTCGGTTACTGGCCCAACAGTCTTCACCGCTTTGGCAACCTGCCACCCCTCAGCCAGCCTGCAACATCACTTCCTAGAGTATCTCAAACTGAGCATGTTACAGAGCCTTCCGAAGGTATTCACAGCCCTCAACCTTTTCCACATTTTGTTGTGTTACAGCCTGAATTTAAAATTGATTAAATTGAGATTTTGTGTCACTGATCTACAGACAATACCCCATGTCAAAGTAGAATTTTGTAGAACATTTTAGAAATGAATAAAACATTAAAAGCTGAAATGTCTTGAGTCAATAAGTATTCAACCCCTTTGTTATGGCAAGCCTACATAAAGTTCATAAAGATGTGCTTAACAAATTGCATAATAAGTGGCATGGACTCAATCGAGTAATGAATTTCAAGCACAGATTCAAAAGACGAGGGAGATTTTTCAATGCCTTGCAAAGAAGGGCCCCTATTGTATTGTGTTGTTAATCCTCCAGTTACCAATACTTCTGCTCTGTAAAATATTCATATTCAAAACATACATTTCTACATCTCTAACACTCAACCTTCATAAGCAATTTGTTAGATACCAATTTATCCTTGAAATTACAAGTGCTATTGGAAATGAGAAAATTCTACAGAATCAAAGAATGTGGGAGGTGCTTAGCAAGGGAAACTCTTTAGGCATAATTTCTTTAACAAAGTCAACTCGAGTTCTATTGAACCATGTTATTGAACAGTGATATGTTAGATGGGCAAAATGCTCCATATGCCATGGATGTAAGCTAACAATGTTTTGTCCTTATTTCTTTTTGTGTTAGGCTACCACATGGCATTGCTGATAACTGCCGTGTCTAAATGTGTTGTATTGTGTCTGTCTGGGTATTACCATGTACATTGCCCACAGTTCTTATGGTTGTCTTGTTTTAACCAGGCAGTGGCCTGGGGAGAGGCCACTGGCCATAGCTAAGAGTGTCTCAGGGTACAGAGGCTCAGTGAGGCAGAGTAAACAGTTCAAACATAGATTTTGTTTTGTTTTATTTCATAATTGACCAACAAAAATCATTACAAATAAGCTAATTAAAGTATAACCTTAAATACAGTATCAAACGTTATCCTAACTTGAGCATGTTTCAGCCCCAACCTGTCTGCTGCTGTGTCCAGTCCTCTCCCTCGATTGGGCGCAGCAGCAGCCTAATCAACTGTTGGGGATGATTGTCCAGCCAATCACACACTTGATTAACTTATTACCCTCAGCTGGGCTCCATTAGCCTCCCAACAGGGAAGGTGCTGGAAAGAGTGTAGCAAGAGGGCTTGCCTCCTCCAGCACTGACTGGTAGATGTGTAAAAAATAAAAAGCATACATTGATTATCCCTTTGAGCATGGTGAAGTTATTAATTACACTTTGGATGGTGTATCAATGCACCCAGTCATTACAAAGATACAGGCGTCCTTCCTAACTCAGTTGCCGGAGAGGAAGGAAGCTGTTCATGGATTTCACCATGAGGCCAATGTCAAAAACAGTTACAGAGTTGAATGGTTGTGATATGAGAAAACTGAGGATGGATCAACAACATTGTAGTTACTCCACAATTCTAACATAATTGAAAGAGTGAAAAGAAGGAAGCTTCTAAAGAATAAAAACATTTCAAAACGTGCATCCTGTTTGCAATAAGGCACTTAAGTAATACTGCAACAAATGTGGCAAAGCAATTAACTTTTTGTCCTGAATACAAAGTATTATGTTTGGGGCAAATCCAACACAACGCATCACTGAGTACCACTCTTAATATTTTCAAGCATGGTGGTGGCTGCATCATGTTATTGGTATGCTTGTCATTGGCAAGGACTAGGGAGATTTCTTTTATAAAAATAAACGGAATACAGCTATAAGCACAGGCAAAATCCTAGAGGAAAACCTGGTTCAGTCTGCTTTCCAACAGACACTTGGGAGATGGATTCAGCTTTCAGCAGGACAATAACCTAAAACACAAGGCCAAATATACAATGGAGTTGCTTTCCAAGATGACCGCGAATGTTCCTGCATGGCCTTGTTACAATTTTGTCTTAAATCTGCTTGATAATCTATGGCAAGACTTGAAAATGGCTGTCTAGCAATGATCAACAATCATCTTGACAGAGCTGGAAGAATTCCAAAATGTATAATGGGAAAATATTGCACAATTCAGTTGCGCAAAGCTCTTAGAGACTTACCCAAAAAGACTCACAGCTGTAGTCACCGCCAAAGGTGCTTCTACAAAGTATTAACTCTGGGTGTGAATACTTATGTAAATGAGATATTTCTGTATTTAATTCTCAATAAATTTGCTAACATGTCTAAAAACATGTTTTCATTTTGTCATTATGGGGTCTTTTGAACAAACAAATAAGTCAAGGGGTATGAATACTTTCCGAAGGCACTGTATGTCGCCAATGAGATGCCATCTTAACCGGCTTCATTGTCTCCAAGCTTAAAAATCCTTATTTAACCTGTCTCCTCCCCTTCACCTACACTGATTGTAGTGGATTTAACAAGTGAGATCAATAAGGGATCATAGCTTTCACCTAGTCAGTCTGTCATGGAAAGAGCAGGTGTTCTTAATGTTTTGTCCGCTCAGTGTGTGTACACAGTCACACTCTCTGTCTGGCCACAGATCTCTGCAGATGACAGTATGAGTGTGAACACTCTCTGTCTGGCCACAGATCTCTGCAGATGACAGTATGAGTGTGAGCACTCTGTCTGGCCACAGATCTCTGCAGATGACAGTATGAGTGTGAACACTCTCTGTCTGGCCACAGATCTCTGCAGATGACAGTATGAGTGTGAGCACTCTGTCTGGCCACAGATCTCTGCAGATGACAGTATGAGTGTGAACACTCTCTGTCTGGCCACAGATCTCTGCAGATGACAGTATGAGTGTGAACACTCTCTGTCTGGCCACAGATCTCTGCAGATGACAGTATGAGTGTGAACACTCTCTGTCTGGCCACAGATCTCTGCAGATGACAGTATGAGTGTGAACACTCTCTGTCTGGCCACAGATCTCTGCAGATGACAGTATGAGTGTGAACACTCTCTGTCTGGCCACAGATCTCTGCAGATGACAGTATGAGTGTGAAGCTCAGTATCCAGGTGTTGATCTGCCCAGTCCTCCAGGCTATAGACCTCAACACCCCGTCCTACCAACACAACCACAACATACCCATCCTGCACCAACACCTCATGGCCAGGTACAGCACACACACACACACACACACACACACACACACACACACACACACACACACACACACACACACACACACACACACACACACACACACACACACACACACACACACACACACACACACACACACACACACACACACACACACACACACACACCTGTGTTGCTAACCTTTATCTCTCTCTAGGTTCTGACTGATTTACTTGGGGGCTAATACCTCTCTCCTCCCTCACCTCCTCTCCTCCCCCTCCTCCCTATTTCATCCCTCCATTCCTCCCTCCGTCCGTTCCCATCTCACTTGGACCGCTCGGCTCCTGGCCAAACACCAACTGCACTATCAACCCTTTGGCATGTAGACTGGATCATGGGAGGTCACGGGGGAAGTGCCGGGGTTGGTGGACGTCTGATCGGCTCCGTTGCTCGCAGAACCCAGGGGATTCTGGGTAGAACGCTACGAGCGTACGTAGTGACGTGTGATTTCAAAATTCTGAAGGACGATGGGTTGATGTATGACAGGAGACTACAGGATGAGGGCATCATGGTTAGCAGTGATCACTATGACGACGGTTTCCACGGCTGCATGGTGTTCTCCTTTTGGCCGTTTTGGTCCTCTGTGGGACAACTACATCTACTGGCTGGACCACAACCTGCAGAACACCACAGAATGCTATAGAACCCTGGTTATGTTGAGAAACAACAATCTATAACTCTATTAGAGCAGATCCTGTAGCACCTCTAGGTCCAAAAAGTCTAGGCAACCAGGCAACCACACCTCCCATTCCACTTTCCTTCTGACTACCTACCTACCTACCTACCTACCTACCTACCTACCTACCTACCTACCTACCTACCTACCTACCTACCTACCTACCTACCTACCTACCTACCTACCTACCTACCTACCTACCTACCTATCTACCTACCTACCTACCTCTCTACCTACCTCTCTACCTACCTCTCTACCTACCTACCTACCTACCTACCTACCTCTCTACCTACCTCTCTACCTACCTACCTACCTACCTCTCTACCTACCTACCTACCTACCTACCTACCTACCTACCTACCTACCTACCTACCTACCTACCTACCTACCTACCTACCTACCTACCTACCTACCTACCTACCTACCTACCTACCTACCTACCTCTCTACCTACCTCTCTACCTACCTACCTACCTACCTACCTACCTACCTACCTCTCTACCTACCTCTCTACCTACCTACCTACCTACCTCTCTACCTACCTACCTACCTACCTACCTACCTACCTACCTACCTACCTACCTACCTACCTACCTACCTACCTACCTACCTACCTACCTACCTACCTACCTACCTACCTCTCTACCTACCTACCTACCTACCTACCTACCTCTCTACCTACCTCTCTACCTACCTACCTACCTACCTCTCTACCTACCTACCTACCTACCTACCTACCTACCTACCTACCTACCTACCTACCTACCTACCTACCTACCTACCTACCTACCTACCTACCTACCTACCTACCTACCTACCTACCTCTCTACCTACCTACCTACCTACCTACCTACCTACCTACCTACCTACCTACCTACCTACCTACCTACCTACCTACCTACCTACCTACCTACCTACCTACCTACCTACCTCTCTACCTACCTACCTACCTACCTACCTACCTACCTACCTACCTACCTACCTACCTACCTACCTACCTCTCTACCTACCTACCTACCTACCTACCTACCTACCTACCTACCTACCTACCTACCTACCTACCTACCTCTCTACCTACCTACCTACCTACCTACCTACCTACCTACCTACCTACCTACCTACCTACCTACCTACCTACCTACCTCTCTACCTACCTACCTACCTACCTACCTACCTACCTACCTACCTACCTACCTACCTACCTACCTACCTACCTACCTACCTACCTACCTACCTACCTACCTACCTACCTACCTACCTACCTACCTACCTACCTACCTACCTACCTACCTACCTACCTACCTACCTACCTACCTACCTACCTACCTACCTACCTACCTACCTACCTACCTACCTACCTACCTACCTACCTACCTACCTACCTACCTACCTACCTACCTACCTACCTACCTACCTACCTACCTACCTACCTACCTACCTACCTACCTACCTCTCTACCTACCTACCTCTCTACCTACCTACCTACCTACCTACCTACCTACCTACCTACCTACCTACCTACCTACCTACCTACCTACCTACCTACCTACCTACCTACCTACCTACCTACCTACCTACCTACCTCTCTACCTACCTACCTACCTACCTACCTACCTACCTACCTACCTACCTCTCTACCTACCTACCTACCTACCTACCTCTCTACCTACCTACCTACCTACCTACCTACCTACCTACCTACCTACCTACCTACCTACCTACCTACCTACCTACCTACCTACCTACCTACCTACCTACCTACCTACCTACCTACCTCTCTACCTACCTACCTACCTACCTACCTACCTACCTACCTACCTACCTACCTACCTACCTACCTACCTACCTACCTACCTACCTACCTACCTACCTACCTCTCTACCTACCTACCTACCTACCTACCTACCTACCTACCTACCTACCTACCTACCTATCTACCTACCTACCTGATCCTGTGGTTGTTAAATGCAAAGACAGTGAACTGACAGCTGTGAATGGAAACGGTTTTAAAAGCTGTGATAAGTCTGATACACTGAAAGACTGACCAACAGGCACAGATGTGTGGACTCTGGCTTGTGCAATATGTTGTATTTATTTATTTATTTGATCATTCCAAGTTTAGGGAAGCAGGCAGCAGAGAGACAAAAACAGACTTCACTACATGTTCCAACCACAGCCCCTGAGGAACAGGGTTTTACCAGGGTACAGGAACATTGGAACAGGGTTTTACCAGGGTACAGGACCATTGGAACAGGGTTTTTACCAGGGTACAGGACCATTGAAACAGAGTTTTACCAGGGTACAGGACCATTGGAACAGGGTTTTACCAGGGTACAGGACCATTGGAACAGGGTTTTTACCAGGGTACAGGAACATTGAAACAGGGTTTTTACCAGGGTACAGGACCATTGGAACAGGGTTTTACCAGGGTACAGGACCATTGAAACAGGGTTTTACCAGGGTATAAGACCAGTGAAACAGATTCTGATACAGTAGGAGACCAAACAGGCTGAAATGACCTCTCAGCTTTAAGCTTTTTATTGGTCACATACACGTGTTTAGCAGATGTTATTGCGGGTGTAGCAAAGTTATTGTGTTTCTAGTTCCCAACAGTGCAGTAATATCTAACAATTTCACAACAATACGCACAATACACACAAATCTAAAGAAAAGGAATGGAATTAAGAATATTTAAACACTTTCTCACACTGAATGTACATAGCTGTTCATGGTTTGATGTATTATGCAGTGTTTTTATTTTTTGGCAACTGGGACAGTTGAATGTACATTAGGCTTGGCCAGAGTCATATTTAGGTCTATGGCTTTGGGCCTGGCTAATGACCCTGTGTGTAATACCACTTTTAGACAGAGGGTGGCACTGTTGCGCTCTACACCGGATTATAAAACTCGTCCAAAAAAATGTACATACTCAATTTGTAGGGAGCAAAGGTCACAGTTTGAGTTTCACCTCACAACGGTCAGAATATCACTGAGAATGTACATTTATGAATATATGTACATAAAATATATATGTATCTGTTATTAAGCCTGACTATAAAATATATACTTATCTGTTGAGTCTGACTATAAAATATATACTTATCTGTTGAGTCTGACTATAAAATATATACTTATCTGTTGAGTATATATTTATCTGTTGAGCCTGACTATAAAATATATACTTATCTGTTATTAAGCCTGACTATAAAATATATATTTATCTGTTGAGTCTGACTATGAAATACAAATGTATCTGTTGAGTCTGACTATAAAATATATATGGATCTGTTATTGAGTCTGACTATAAAATATATATGTATCTGTTGAGTCTGACTATAAAATATATATGTATCTGTTATTGAGCCCGACTATAAAATATATATTTATCTGTTGAGTCTGACAATAAAATATATATTTATCTGTTGAGCCTGACAATAAAATATATATTTATCTGTTGAGTCTGACAATAAAATATATATTTATCTGTTGAGCCTGACAATAAAATATATATTTATCTTTTGAGCATGACTATGAAATATAGATTTATCTGTTATTTAGTCTGACTGTGTCTGTACTTGTTTCATATTTTTCTCTTAGACTTAGATAAAGTTTCAGTGGTCTGTGTTGGTTCAGATAGGACTTAGTATTAGTTCTGTATTTCAAGGTGAAAAGAGTTCTTCCGGTTTTAAAGGAAAAATGTGATTGTGTGCCGTTCTGTTTTAAAGAATGCAGTTTGAATCTCCAGGATGTTTGTAGCTGAACTGAGAGTGACACACCTCTCTATGGATAGAGGGTAAAATCACACACACACACACACACACACACACACACACACACACACACACACACACACACACACACACACACACACACACACACACACACACACACACACACACACACACACACACACCACACACACACACACTTACACTCAGACATGTCAGCTATGTGAGTGTGTGTAGCTGAAGCCTTTAGGCAGGAGATGGCCTCTCAGGTTGAAACTTGGGGAACCTGTTCTCATTTTCTGTCTCTCACGCTCTCCTTTCCTCTCTCTTCTTCTTTCTACCTCTCCTTTCTTTCTCAGGACCTGAAGAGGAACAGAGGAACCAGACCATCACATGACAGTAGAGGATGAGGAGGTACATGCTCTCTCAACACATCTGAGTGTGTAGTTTGTGTGTAGTGTGTGTGTGTGTGTGTGTGTGTGTGTGTGTGTGTGTGTGTGTGTGTGTGTGTGTGTGTGTGTGTGTGTGTGTGTGTGTGTGTGTGTGTGTGTGTGTGTGTGTGTGTGTGTGTGTGTGTGTGTGTGTGTGTGTGTGTGTGTGCCCTGACCTCACGTTGGGAGTCAGTCTCCGTGCCCCGGGGAGAAACCCGTTAATCACTTGCTGCTGGACGATTTATTTCAAAAGAAAACAAAGAGAAAATGGAGAGAATGTGGAAAGAGAAGTGTGGGAGAGCATGGTGGGGGAATGTGATAGGAGAACATTATTACTGAGTAAAGGTTACATTGTTCACTGCTTTCTGACAGATGGAGAGAGGGAGGGAGGGGGAGATGGAGGGAGAGAATGGGAGGAAAAGGGGTAGAAAGAGCGAGGGCTTCGGGTGAGTAAAAGATCTGGATCAACATAAAGACAGTCTGTATCTAAGGTCTCAGACACTGAGTCAGACCTCCCCCCTTCACACACACACACCCACACACTCTGACATCCCCCACATATTGTATGTAATTGTATCTCACAGAGCTCGCCCCTCTCTACCCCTCTCTCCTAGAGCTCTCCTTGAATCCTGAAGTGAAATGAGGCATTGAGTTAGCAGCTCCTATTACAATGGTGCTAGTTAACACACACACATAGTAACACACACACGGTAACACAAATCTAGTTGTATTACACATTAATGTTTTGTTTACTCAACTTTTTGGTCCAAACGTTAACTGAAAAATAAATAAAAAATTGTCCCAAAACTTGAGAAAAATTCAGTCAATTTAAAATGATGTTTTTGATCATATGTTCATTCAACACTAGGACCGAAGAGTAAACAACAACAAAAAGCTGTGGTACCAGTTACTTGGGATGAAACAACTACACTGAAAATTCTAAACACAACATGTCCCATGTTTCATGAGCTGAAATAAACAAGATCTCAGAAATGTTCCAAACACACAAAAAGCTTCTTTCTCTCAAATGTTGTGCACATATTTGTTTAGATAAGATAATCCATTCACCTGACAGGTGTTGCATATCAAGAAGCTAATTAAACAGGGGACAATAAAAGGCAGTTTTGTCACACACCACAATGGCACAGATCTCTCAAGTTTTGAGGGAGCGTGCAATTGGCAAGAAGGTCCACCAGAGCTGTTGCCAGATAATTTACTGTTCATTTCACTAGCATATGCTACCTCCAATGTCGTTCTCTGTCTGTAATAAAGCCATTTTGTGGAGAAAAACTAATTTTGATTGGCTGAACCTGGCTCCGAAGTGGGTGGGCCTGGCTGCCAAGTGGGTGGGCCTATGCCCTCCCAGACCCACCCATGGCTGCGCCCCTGCCCAGTGAAATCCATAAATTAGGGCCTAATGAATTCATTTCAATTGACAGATTTTCTTACATGAACTGTTAACCCAGCAAAATCTTAGAAATTGTTGTATGTTGCGTTTATATTTTTGTTCAGTATAGATTTTTACAGTGCACACACACACACACACACACACACACACACACACACACACACACACACACAGTCTGTAGATCATCTTTAGGAGCAGATTATGTCTCAGTTGGGGCTTTTCCTGGCGTCAGCGAAAATAAACGATGCCAAAAACAGAACTCTGGAAAACCCCAAATTTCCCCTTTGGCCATTGGTCAGTTCTCTGCTTTCCCAATCGTTCAATTGGCCCATTATATTGTCTCCCGCCTCCCACCCCCCTGTGGTGTGCATGTGCCAGATTAACTGCCATGGTCATGGATGTATTGTTTAGCTGTGTGTGTGTGTGTGTGTGTGTGTGTGTGTGTGTGTGTGTGTGTGTGTGTGTGTGTGTGTGTGTGTGTGTGTGTGTGTGTGTGTGTGTGTGTGTGTGTGTGTGTGTGTGTGTGTGTGTGTGTGTGTTATAGAGCCATTTGGTTGGCTGAATTGTTTAGCTGGGAGAGGGTTCTGAGGAGGTCATGTCAACACCAAGGTGTAGAGGGAGAGAGGTAGAATAGATGGAGAGAGATAGGATGGACGGAGAGAGGTAGAATAGATGGAGAGAGGTAGAATAGATGGAGAGAGATACATTTACATTTACATTTACGTCATTTAGCAGACGCTCTTATCCAGAGCGACTTACAAATTGGTGCATTCACCTTATGATATCCAGTGGAACAACCACTTTACAATAGTACATCTATATCTTTTTTTGGGGGGGGAGGGTAGGGTAGAAGGATTACTTTATCCTATCCCAGGTATTCCTTAAAGAGGTGGGGTTTCAGGTGTCTCCGGAAGGAGGTGATTGACTCCGCTGTCCTGGCGTCGTGAGGGAGCTTGTTCCACCATTGGAGTGCCAGAGCAGCGAACAGTTTTGACTGGGCTGAGCGGGAACTGTGCTTCCGCAGAGGTAGGGAGGCGAGCAGGCCAGAGGTGGATGAACGCAATGCCCTTCTTTGGGTGTAGGGACTGATCAGAGCCTGAAGGTACGGAGGTGCCGTTCCCCTCACAGCTCCGTAGGCAAGCACCATGGTCTTGTAGCAGTGACGTGAGAGAACTTGGGAAGGTTGAACACCAGATGGGCTGCGGCGTTCTGGACGAGTTGTAGGGGTTTGATGGCACAGGCAGAGAGCCCCGCCAACAGCGAGTTGCAGTAATCCAGACGGGAGATGACAAGTGCCTGGATTAGGACCTGCGCCGCTTCCTGTGTGAGGCAGGGTCGTACTCTGCGAATGTTGTAGAGCATGAACCTACAGGATCGGGTCACCGCCTTGATGTTAGCGGAGAACGACAGGGTGTTGTCCAGGGTCACGCCAAGGCTCTTAGCAATCTGGGAGGGGGACACAATGGAGTTGTCAACCGTGATGGCGAGATCATGGAACAGGCAGTCCTTCCCCGGGAGGAAGAGCAGCCCTGTCTTGCCGAGGTTCAGCTTGAGGTGGTGATCCGTCATCCACACTGATATGTCTACCAGACATGCAGAGATGCGATTCGCCACCTGGTTATCAGAAGGGGGAAAGGAGAAGATTAATTGTGTGTCGTCTGCGTAGCAATGATAGGAGAGACCATGTGAGGATATGACAGAGCCAAGTGACTTGGTGTATAGCGAGAATAGGAGAGGGCCTAGAACTGAGCCCTGGGGGACACCAGTGGTGAGAGCACGTGGTGCGGAGACGGATTCTCGCCATGCCACCTGGTAGGAGCGACCTGTCAGGTAGGACGCAATCCAAGAGTGAGCCGCGACGAAGATGCCCAACTCGTAGAGGGTGGAGAGGAGGATCTGATGGTTCACAGTATCAAAGGCAGCAGATAGGTCTAGAAGGATGAGAGCAGAGGAGAGAGAGTTAGCTTTAGCAGTGCAGAGAGCCTCCGTGACTCAGAGAAGAACAGTCTCAGTTGAATGACCAGTCTTGAAACCTGACTGATTTGAATCAAGAAGGTCATTCTGAGAGAGATAGCAAGAGAGCTGGTCAAGGACGGCACGCTCAAGAGTTTTGGAGAGGAAAGAAAGAAGGGATACTGGTCTGTAGTTGTTGACATCGGAGGGATCGAGTGTAGGTTTTTTGAGAAGGGGTGCAACTCTCGCTCTCTTGAAGACGGAAGGGACGTAGCCAGCGGTCAAGGATGAGTTGATGAGCGAGGTGAGGTAAGGGAGAAGGTCTCTGGAAATGGTCTGGAGAGGAGAGGAAGGGATAGGGTCAAGCGGGCAGGTTGTTGGGCGGCCGGCCGTCACAAGTCGCAAGATTTCATCTGGAGAGAGAGAGGAGAAAGAGGTCAAAGCATAGGTTAGGGCAATGTGAGCAGGACCAGCGGTGTCGTTTGACTTAACAAACGAGGATCGGATGTCGTCAACCTTCTTTTCAAAATGGTTGACAAAGTCGTCCGCAGAGAGGGAGGAGGGGGGGAGGGTGAGGAGGATTCAGGAGGGAGGAGAAGGTGGCAAAGAGCTTCCTAGGGTTAGAGGCAGATGCTTGGAATTTAGAGTGGTAGAAAGTGGCTTTAGCAGCAGAAACAGAGGAAGAAAACGTGGAAAGGAGGGAGTGAAAAGATGCCAGGTCCGCAGGGAGGCTAGTTTTCCTCCATTTCCGCTCGGCTGCCCGGAGCCCTGTTCTGTGAGCTCGCAATGAGTCATCAAGCCACGGAGCAGGAGGGGAGGACCGAGCCGGCCTGGAGGATAGGGGACATAGAGAGTCAAAGGATGCAGAAAGGGAGGAGAGGAGGGTTGAGGAGGCAGAATCAGGAGATTGGTTGGAGAAGGATTGAGCAGAGGGAAGAGATGATAGGATGGAAGAGGAGAGAATAGCAGGAGAGAGAGAGCGAAGGTTGCGACGGCGCAATACCATCTGAGTAGGGGCAAAGTGAGTAGTGTTGGAGGAGAGCGAGAGGGAAAAGGATACAAGGTAGTGGTCGGAGACTTGGAGGGGATTTGCAGTGAGATTAGTGGAAGAAAAGCATCTAGTAAAGATGAGGTCAAGCGTATTGCCTGCCTTGTGAGTAGGGGGGGACGGTGAGAGGGTGAGGCCAAAAGAGGAGAGGAGTGGAAAGGAGGCAGAGATAAATGAGTCAAAGGTAGACGTAGGGAGGTTAAAGTCACCCAGAATTGTGAGAGGTGAGCCATCCTCAGGAAAGGAACTTATCAAGGCGTCAAGCTCATTGATGAACTCTCCAAGGGAACCTGGAGGGCGATAAATGATAAGGATGTTAAGCTTGAATGGGCTAGTGATTGTGACAGCATGGAATTCAAAGGAGGAGATAGACAGATGGGTCAGGGGAGAAAGAGAGAATGTCCACTTGGGAGAGATGAGGATTCCAGTCCTGCCACCCCGCTGACCAGATGCTCTCGGGGTATGCGAGAACACGTGGTCAGATGAGGAGAGAGCTGTAGGAGTAGCAGTGTTTTCTGTGGTAATCCATGTTTCCTTCAGCGCTAAGAAGTCGAGGGACTGGAGGGTAGCATAGGCTGAGATTAACTCTGCCTTGTTGGCCGCAGACCGGCAGTTCCAGAGGCTGCCGGAGACCTGGAACGTGGATTGTGCGCGCTGGGACCACCAGGTTAGAGTGGCAGTGTGAAGCGTTTGTGTGGCCTGTGCAGAGAGGAGAGAACAGGGATAGACAGACACATAGTTGACAGGCTACAGGAGAGGCTACACTAATGCAAAGGAGATTGGAAAGAAAATTAACTAAACAACTGGGGAAGCGAGAGAGCAGGGCCTCCCTCACTAACCATTCGCTGAAGCACTCAAATATAACTATTCCAACTTCCACTTAGAAATTATAATTGATGTAAACTACAGTGGTTCAATGTTTCCAGGAATAGGCTCAAACTTAGTTTATTCAGCTAGATAACTTGGTACAGTATTCTTCCCTGAAACCCACCCAGTGCACCGTGTCTTATGACGCCGTAGCTAACTAGCATGCTAGCATCCAATAACACACGGTTAGCACCAATACTTGGTTACAACAAACTACCAATGGATCATTCGTGTCTGTGTCTAGTTCCTTTCATAACGCAGAAGTAATTCAACGTTGGCTAGCTAGCACAAAGCTACACAAGTGGACTACACAACTTGAAAGCTTACGTTGCAAAAATCTTATTGACTAAAAATGATACAGTACTGCTAGCTGGTAGCTGGTAGAGTTGGCTAGCTAGCAGTGGCTGCGTTTACCTTTATCTTTGATACAAAGACAACTATGTAGCTAGCTAACGTTACACTAATCAAATCGTTCCGTTGTAATGTATTTAGTTTCTACAGTACCGCTAGTTGGTAAAGTTGGCTAGCTAGCAGTGGCTGTGGTGCTGTGATGTTGACGCCGTTTGGAGAACGGCGTGAACGAACGAACGAATACAGCTGGCTAGCTAACCTTGTTAGTTTCTCAAAGTTAGTTTCTCAAAGCTACACCTACACCTTCAGCTACACCTTTATCCTTGATGCATAGACAACTATGTAGCTAACTAGCTAACATTACACTAATCAAATCGTTCCTTTGTAATGTAAGGAATGTAAGGAAATGTAATATTACCCACGGAGTGAAGAACAGCACGACTACTCATCCCAAGCATCCGGAAGTCGAAAAAATAGGATGGATGGAGAGAGGTAGGATGGATGGAGAGAGGTAGAATAGATGGAGAGAGAGAGGATGGATGGAGAGAGGTAGGATAGATGGAGAAAGGTAGTATGGATGGAGAGAGGTAGGATAGATGGAGAGAGGTAGAATAGATGGAGAGAGAGAGGATGGATGGAGAGAGGTAGGATGGATGGAGAGAGGTAGGATGGATGAAGAAAGGTAGGATGGGTGGAGAGAGGTAGGATGGATGGAGAGAGGTAGGATGGATGGAGAGAGGTAGAATAGATGGAGAGAGGTAGAATAGATGGAGAGAGATAGGATGGATGGAGAGAGGTAGGATGGATGGAGAGAGGTAGAATGGATGGAGAGAGGTAGAACAGATGGAGAGAGATAGGATGGATGGAGAGAGGTAGGATGGATGGAGAGAGGATGGATGGAGAGAGGTAGGATGGATGGAGAGAGGTAGGATGGATGGAGAGAGGTAGGATGGATGGAGAGAGAGGATGGATGGAGAGAGGATGGATGGAGAGAGGTAGGAGGGACGGAGAGAGGTAGGATGGATGGAGAGAGGTAGGATGGATGAGAGAGGTAGAATAGATGGAGAGAGGTAGGATGGATGGAGAGAGGTAGAATGGATGGAGAGAGAGGATGGATGGAGAGAGGTATTATGGATGGAGAGAGGTAGGATGGATGGAGAGAGGTAGGATGGATGGAGAGAGGTAGAATAGATGGAGAGAGAATGGATGGAGAGAGAGGATGGATGGAGAGAGAGGATGGATGGAGAGAGGTAGGATAGATGGAGAGAGGTAGGATGGATGGAGCGAGGATGGATGGAGAGAGAGAGGATGGATGGAGAGAGGATGGATGGAGAGAGGTAGGATGGATGGAGAGAGAGGATGGATGGAGAGAGGATGGATGGAGAGAGGTAGGATGGACGGAGAGAGGTAGGATGGATGGAGAGAGGTAGTATGGATGGAGAGAGGTAGAATAGATGGAGAGAGGTAGGATAGATGGTGAGAGGTAGGATGGATGGAGAGAGGTAGGATGGATGAGAGAGGTAGAATAGATGGAGAGAGGTAGGATGGATGGAGAGAGGTATGATGGATGGAGAGAGGATGGATGGAGAGAGAGGATGGATGGCGAGAGGAAGGATGGATGGAGAGAGGATGGATGAGAGAGAGGATGGATGGAGAGAGGATGGATGGAGAGGTAGGATGGATAGAGAGAGGATGGATGGAGAGAGGATGGATGGAGAGAGAGGATGGATGGATGGAGAGAGGATGGAGAGAGGTAGGATGGATGGAGAGAGGATGGATGGAGAGAGAGGATGGATGGAGAGAGGAAGGATGGATGGAGAGAGGATGGATGGAGAGAGAGGATGGATGGAGAGAGGATGGATGGAGGTAGGATGGATGGAGAGAGGATGGATGGAGAGAGGATGGATGGAGAGAGGATGGATGGAGAGAGGTAGGATGGATGGAGAGAGAGGATGGATGGAGAGAGGTAGAATAGATGGGGAGAGGATGGATGGAGAGAGAGGATGGATGGAGAGAGGATGGAGAGAGGTAGGATGGATGGAGAGAGGATGGATGGAGAGAGGATGGATGAAGAGAGGTAGGATGATTGGAGGGAGGTAGGATGGATGGAGGTAGGATGGATGGAGAGAGGTAGGATGGATGAGAGAGGATGGATGGAGAGAGGTAGGATAGATGGAGAGAGGATGGATGGAGAGAGGATGGAGAGAGGTAGAATAGAAGGAGAGAGGATGGAGAGAGGTAGGATGGATGGAGAGAAGTAGGATGGATGGAGAGAGGTAAAATAGATGGAGAGAGGTAGGATGGATGGAGAGAGGATGGATGGAGAGAGGTAGGATAGATGGAGAGAGGATGGATGGAGAGAGGATGGAGAGAGGTAGAATAGATGGAGAGAGGTAGGATGGATGGAGGTAGGATAGATAGAGAGCGGTAGGATGGATGGAGAGAGGTAGGATAGATGGAGAGAGGATGGATGGAGAGAGGTAGGATAGATGGAGAGAGGATGGATGGAGAGAGGATGGAGAGAGGTAGGATGGATGGAGAGAAGTAGGATGGATGGAGAGAGGTAGGATAGATGGAGAGAGGTAGGATAGATGGAGAGAGGATGGATGGAGAGAGGTAGGATGGATGGAGAGAGGATGGATGGATGAGAGAGGATGATGGAGAGAGGATGGGAGAGAGGTAGGATGGATGGAGAGAGGATGGATGGAGAGAGAGGATGGATGGAGAGAGGATGGAGAGAGGTAGGATGGATGGAGAGAGGATGGAGAGGTAGGATGGATGGAGAGAGGATGGATGGAGAGAGAGGATGGATTTAGAGAGGATGGAGAGAGGTAGGATGGATGGAGAGAGGATGGAAAGAGGTAGAATAGATGGAGAGAGGATGGATGGATGAGAGAGGTAGGATGGATGGAGAGAGGTAGGATAGATGGAGGGAGGTATGATGGATGGAGAGAGGTAGGATGGATGGAGAGAGGTAGAATGGATGGAGAGAGGATGGATGAGAGAGAGGATGGATGGAGAGAGGTAGGATGGATGGAGAGAGAGAGGTAGGATGGATGAAGAGAGGTAGAAAAGATGGAGAGAGATAGAATAGATGGAGAGAGGTAGGATAGATGGAGAGAGGATGGATGGAGAGAGGTAGGATGGATGGAGAGAGGTAGGATGGATGGAGAGAGGTAGGATGGATGGAGAGAGAGGATGGATGGAGAGAGGATGGATGGAGAGAGGTAGGAGGGACGGAGAGAGGTAGGATGGATGGAGAGAGGTAGGATGGATGAGAGAGGTAGAATAGATGGAGAGAGGTAGGATGGATGGAGAGAGGTAGAATGGATGGAGAGAGAGGATGGATGGAGAGAGGTATTATGGATGGAGAGAGGTAGGATGGATGGAGAGAGGTAGGATGGATGGAGAGATGGATGGAGATGGAGAGAGGATGGATGGAGAGAGAGGATGGATGGAGAGGAGGATGGATGGAGAGAGGTAGGATGGATGGAGAGAGGTAGGATGGATGGAGAGAGGATAGATGGAGAGAGGATGGATGGAGAGAGGTAGGATGGATGGAGAGAGAGGATGGATGGAGAGAGGATGGATGGAGAGAGGTAGGATGGACGGAGAGAGGTAGGATGGATGGAGAGAGGTAGTATGGATGGAGAGAGGTAGAATAGATGGAGAGAGGTAGGATAGATGGTGAGAGGTAGGATGGATGGAGAGAGGTAGGATGGATAAGAGAGGTAGAATAGATGGAGAGAGGTAGGATGGATGGAGAGAGGTAGAATGGATGGAGAGAGGATGATGGAGAGAGGTAGGATGGATGGAGAGAGGTAGGATGGATGGAGAGAGGTAGAATAGATGGAGAGAGGATGGATGGAGAGAGGTAGGATGGATGGAGAGAGGTAGGATGGATGGAGAGAGGTAGGATGGATGGAGAGAGGTAGAATGGATGGAGAGAGGTAGGATGGATGGAGAGAGGATGGATGGAGAGAGAGGATGGATGGCGCGAGGAAGGATGGATGGAGAGAGGATGGATGAGAGAGAGGATGGATGGAGAGAGGATGGATGGAGAGGTAGGATGGATGGAGAGAGGATGGATGGAGAGAGGATGGATGGAGAGAGAGGATGGATGGATGGAGAGGGGATGGAGAGAGGTAGGATGGATGGAGAGAGGATGGATGGAGAGAGAGGATGGATGGAGAGAGGAAGGATGGATGGAGAGAGGATGGATGGAGAGAGAGGATGGATGGAGAGAGGATGGATGGAGGTAGGATGGATGGAGAGAGGATGGATGGAGAGAGGATGGACGGAGAGAGGATGGATGGAGAGAGGTAGGATGGATGGAGAGAGAGGATGGATGGAGAGAGGTAGAATAGATGGGGAGAGGATGGATGGAGAGAGAGGATGGATGGAGAGAGGATGGAGAGAGGTAGGATGGATGGAGAGAGGATGGATGGAGAGAGGATGGATGAAGAGAGGTAGGATGATTGGAGGGAGGTAGGATGGATGGAGGTAGGATGGATGGAGAGAGGTAGGATGGATGAGAGAGGATGGATGGAGAGAGGATGGAGAGAGGTAGAATAGATGGAGAGAGGATGGAGAGAGGTAGGATGGATGGAGAGAAGTAGGATGGATGGAGAGAGGTAAAATAGATGGAGAGAGGTAGGATGGATGGAGAGAGGATGGATGGAGAGAGGTAGGATAGATGGAGAGAGGATGGATGGAGAGAGGATGGAGAGAGGTAGAATAGATGGAGAGAGGTAGGATGGATGGAGGTAGGATAGATAGAGAGCGGTAGGATGGATGGAGAGAGGTAGGATAGATGGAGAGAGGATGGATGGAGAGAGGTAGGATAGATGGAGAGAGGATGGATGGAGAGAGGTAGGATGGATGGAGAGAAGTAGGATGGATGGAGAGAGGTAGGATAGATGGAGAGAGGTAGGATAGATGGAGAGAGGATGGATGGAGAGAGGTAGGATGGATGGAGAGAGGATGGATGGAGAGAGAGGATGGATGGAGAGAGGATGGATGGAGAGAGGTAGGATGGACGGAGAGAGGTAGGATGGATGAAGAGAGGTAGAATAGATGGAGAGAAGATGGATGGAGAGAGAGGATGATGGAGAGAGGATGGGAGAGAGGTAGGATGGATGGAGAGAGGATGGATGGAGAGAGAGGATGGATGGAAAGAGGATGGAGAGAGGTAGGATGGATGGAGAGAGGATGGAGAGGTAGGATGGATGGAGAGAGGATGGATGGAGAGAGAGGATGGATTTAGAGAGGATGGAGAGAGGTAGGATGGATGGAGAGAGGATGGAAAGAGGTAGAATAGATGGAGAGAGGATGGAGAGAGGTAGGATAGATGGAGAGAGGTAGGATGGATGAGAGAGGTAGGATGGATGGAGAGAGGTAGGATAGATGGAGGGAGGTATGATGGATGGAGAGAGGTAGGATGGATGGAGAGAGGTAGAATGGATGGAGAGAGGATGGATGAGAGAGAGGATGGATGGAGAGAGGTAGGATGGATGGACAGAGAGAGGTAGGATGGATGAAGAGAGGTAGGATGGATGGAGAGAGGTAGAATAGATGGAGAGGTAGGATGGATGGAGAGATGTAGGATAGATGGAGAGAGGATGGATGGAGAGAGGTAGGATAGATGGAGAGAGGATGGATGGAGAGAGGATGGATGGAGAGAGGTAGGATGGACGGAGAGAGGTAGGATGGATGAAGAGAGGTAGAATAGTTGGAGAGAGGATGGATGGAGAGAGAGGATGATGGAGAGAGAGGATGGGAGAGAGGTAGGATGGATGGAGAGAGGATGGATGGAGAGAGAGGATGGATGGAGAGAGGATGGAGAGAGGTAGGATGGATGGAGAGAGGATGGAGAGGTAGGATGGATGGAGAGAGGATGGATGGAGAGAGAGGATGGATTTAGAGAGGATGGAGAGAGGTAGGATGGATGGAGAGAGGATGGAAAGAGGTAGAATAGATGGAGAGAGGATGGATGGAGAGAGGATGGAGAGAGGTAGGATAGATGGAGAGAGGTAGGATGGATGAGAGAAGTAGGATGGATGGAGAGAGGTAGGATGGATGGAGAGAGGTAGGATAGACGGAGGGAGGTATGATGGATGGAGAGAGGTAGGATGGATGGAGAGAGGTAGTATGGATGGAGAGAGGATGGATGAGAGAGAGGATGGATGGAGAGAGGTAGGATGGATGGAGAGAGAGAGGTAGGATGGATGAAGAGAGGTAGAAAAGATGGAGAGAGATAGAATAGATGGAGAGAGGTAGGATAGATGGAGAGAGGATGGATGGAGAGAGGATGGAGAGAGGTAGGATAGATGGAGAGAGGTAGGATAGATGGAGAGAGGATGGATGAAGAGAGGTAGGCTAGATGGAGAACGGTAGGATGGATGGAGGTAGGATAGATGGAGAGAGGATGGATGGAGAGAGGATGGATGGAGAGGATGAAGAGAGGTAGAATAGATAGAGGATGGAGAGAGGTAGGATGGATGGAGAGAGGTAGAATAGACGGAGAGAGGTAGGATAAATGGAGAGAGGATGGGTGGAGAGAGGATGGAGAGAGGTAGAATAGATGGAGAGAGGTAGGATGGATGAGAGAGGTAGGATAGATGGAGAGAGGATGGATGGAGAGAGGATGGAGAGAGGTAGGATGGATGGAGAGAGGATGGAGAGAGGTAGGATAGATGGAGAGAGGTAGAATGGATGGAGTAGTAGAATAGATGGAGAGAGGTAGAATAGATGGAGAGAGGTAGAATAGATGGAGAGAGGTAGAATAGAAGGAGAGGTAGAATGGATGGAGAGAGGTAAGCTGGATGGAGAGAGGTAGGATGGGTGGAGAGAGGTAGGATGGATAGAGAGAGGTAGAATGGATGGAGAGAGGATGGATGATAGAGGTAGAAGCATGGGAAGAGAGGCAGGGGAAGAGATGGGAAGGGAAGAGAGGGAGAGGAAGAGAGGGGTGGGGAAGAGAGAGAGAGGAAGAGAAGGAGGAGAAGAAGGGGGGAGAGGGAGGGGAAGAGATGGGAAGGGAAGAGAGGGGAGGGGAAGAGAAGCATGGGAAGAGAGGCAGGGGAAGAGATGGGAAGGGAAGAGAGGGAGAGGAAGAGAGGGGTGGGGAAGAGAGAGAGAGGAAGAGAAGGAGGAGAAGAAGGGGGGAGAGGGAGGGGAAGAGATGGGAAGGGAAGAAAGGCAGAGGAAGAGAGGCAGAGGAAGAGAGCGGAGGGGAAATGAGGGAGGGAAGAGAGGGAGGGGAAGAGATGGGAAGGGAAGAGAGGGGAGGGGAAGAGAAGCATGGGCAGAGAGGCAGGGGAAGAGATGGGAAGGGAAGAGAGGGGAGGGGAAGAGAAGCATGGGCAGAGAGGCAGGGGAAGAGATGGGAAGGGAAGAGAGGCAGAGGAAGAGAGGGGAGGGGAAGAGAGAGAGGGGAAGAGAGGGGGGGAAGAAAGCAAGTAGTCAAGTTCCTTTAAAAAAGTGATTTTGGGGTGGACATTGTGTGTGGTTTGTGTGTGTACGTAACATCATTGATAAACTGAGTCCAGACACTCTCAGCAGGGATAACAATTTTTATTTAACTAGGCAAGTCAGTTAAGAACAAATTCTTATTTACAATGATGGCCTACCCCGGGCCAAACCCAAACAATGCTGGGCCAATTGTGCTCCGCCCTATGAGACTCCACGGCGCCACTCGAGGGCCCCATATAATAGTGATGATGACTCTATGACACAGACTTCCCCAAGCCCCCCTGGATGAGACAGACTCAGACCTCCCCAAGTCCCCCTGGATGAGACAGACTCAGACCTCCCCAAGTCCCCCTGGATGAGACAGACTCAGACTTCCCCAAGCCCCCCTGGATGAGACAGACTCAGACCTCCCCAAGTCCCCCTGGATGAGACAGACTCAGACCTCCCCAAGTCCCCCTGGATGAGACAGACTCAGACCTCCCCAAGTCCCCCTGGATGAGACAGACTCAGACTTCCCCAAGCCCCCCTGGATGAGACAGACTCAGACTTCCCCAAGTCCCCCTGGATGAGACAGACTCAGACCTCCCCAAGTCCCCCTGGATGAGACAGACTCAGACCTCCCCAAGTCCCCCTGGATGAGACAGACTCAGACTTCCCCAAGCCCCCCTGGATGAGACAGACTCAGACCTCCCCAAGCCCCCTGGATGAGACAGACTCAGACTTCCCCAAGTCCCCCTGGATGAGACAGACTCAGACCTCCCCAAGTCCCCCTGGATGAGACAGACTCAGACTTCCCCAAGTCCCCCTGGATGAGACAGACTCAGACCTCCCCAAGCCCCCCTGGATGAGACAGACTCAGACCTCCCCAAGTCCCCCTGGATGAGACAGACTCAGACCTCCCCAAGTCCCCCTGGATGAGACAGACTCAGACTTCCCCAAGTCCCCCTGGATGAGACAGACTCAGACTTCCCCAAGTCCCCCTGGATGAGACAGACTCAGACCTCCCCAAGTCCCCCTGGATGAGACAGACTCAGACTTCCCCAAGTCCCCCTGGATGAGACAGACTCAGACCTCCCCAAGTCCCCCTGGATGAGACAGACTCAGACCTCCCCAAGTCCCCCTGGATGAGACAGACTCAGACTTCCCCAAGTCCCCCTGGATGAGACAGACTCAGACTTCCCCAAGTCCCCCTGGATGAGACAGACTCAGACCTCCCCAAGCCCCCCTGGATGAGACAGACTCAGACCTCCCCAAGTCCCCCTGGATGAGACAGACTCAGACCTCCCCAAGTCCCCCTGGATGAGACAGACTCAGACTTCCCCAAGTCCCCCTGGATGAGACAGACTCAGACTTCCCCAAGTCCCCCTGGATGAGACAGACTCAGACCTCCCCAAGTCCCCCTGGATGAGACAGACTCAGACTTCCCCAAGTCCCCCTGGATGAGACAGACTCAGACTTCCCCAAGTCCCCCTGGATGAGACAGACTCAGACCTCCCCAAGTCCCCCTGGATGAGACAGACTCAGACACACACACCAGTGCCTCTAGCTTTTTTGGGTCCCTAAGCGAGATTTGGTCCCCACACCTTTTAAAATAATTTCATGTAATCCTAATCATTTTGGGGCGAGAGAAACTGCAGCAGTTTTAAAGCTAATTTCCTGCTATTCACATTGTGCCATGACTTATGCCACCTTCATATGATATCTGAGTGAGAGTGACTAACAAAATCAATAAGGGCCCCCTGGAGGTCAGGGCCCCAGGGCACATTCCCTGCATGCCCGGTTGGTCAATTGGTACTGATTAGGCCTAGGCCTACTACAAGGTTTATAGCTAGACTAGTTTACCTAGCAATCTAAAGAAGAAATCTGACATGGGATAACTGAGTGACTGACATAACAAGCAATAAACTGCTGATGCACTACCAAATGTCGAAATGTCACATTGTGTATTCTACTATTTTAAACTCTCAACAGTAAGTTGAGACCCCGACGGAGTTCCTAAAAATGGGGGCCCCGACCAACAAAAAAAACGCCCGAGAACATATTGAGGCCAGATGTTTAAGATACAGAACTGAGAAACAAGATCCATTTATTAGCCAGACAGAAAAGTCCTGTTTTTCTTTTAGAATTGAATAATAACAACGTAACGTATTGACACGTACCTATACGTCTATGCCTACAAAGAAAGAAGTGCAGATGTTGGTAGGCAGAACATAGATATGTAGCCTATATCTATGTAGCAAACTGACTTCCTAGCGTAATAATAATTGCATTTCAGGTTTGGTTTATTTTTAGCCAGAACCGAAAGTTCCTCCAAGACTGCGTCAAGCTTTTCTTCACCGTGGTTTTGCCTGCTGTCCTGACTCTGACTTTCCCTTTCCTCCCTCTGCCTCTCGCTCTCTCACTCTTTGCTGGAGGGAGAGGGGGACAGAAGTTAGCTACCCTCTACTCCGTTTTTGTCTGGAACCGGAGCGGAACAGAGCAGGGCGTGAGGCGGTGTTCGGTATGGCGGGAGGCTCAAGCGGCGTCTCATTTCTCGGGGTTTTGCTGCTCGCTGCGATTCTGGTGCAGACCGTGGCCGTTACTGTCACCGTGCTGTACTTCACTAACGTCCTCAACACGGTAAGAACCGGGTGAATAAAAGGGGTAGCAAAAATACACTTACTATATACGGTCGCTTGATGGAGCTTGGATTTTGCACTTTTGTGACTATTCCATTGGCTCCATTGTTTCAACTAAATGATGTATGTTGAAAGTATTTGAAATGTATTTGATCCAGGCTTGATATGGGTTGTTTACCTTGTGTTTATGCGATGTTGCGCAGTGCAGTGCCAATTCGCATACAGTTGGAGAAAGTAGTTCTGTTCCAACAAAGCTTTTTGCGTGTTGCTCTGCAAATTATTTCCCTGACTTGTTTGATGATTGTAATAAACATTGCCTACGTGTGCAGAGGACGCTCAGTGCATTCTGTAAGATAAGGAGTGTTTGTGTTGTAGTGATGTGCCCTGGGAATAAGGAAGTTCTGTGCAGAGAACTGCAAAAGGTTAGTGCTATCTGGAATCCTTGGGATGTCCCTAGACTAAACCCTAAACCTAACCTGAACCCCTACATTACCCCTTAACTTACTCTAACCCTAACCATTTTAAAGTTAAACTTCAATGGGGTAACATTAGTTCCAAGTTAACATTAGTCCCAAGGATCCCGGAGAGCAAAATATTGACTGCAAGAAAACTTTGTTGATATGGCAATTATCCAATTGTATTGTTTTCTTATTGTTTAACCTTGTTTTAGCAGGGAACATTAAGTGTATTCTAAGTGCATTGTCCAAGTGGTGTTGAAATTGTAAATGTTTGACTTTTGTTAGGCTCCTTGTGTTCTCTCATGCAGCTGTGTAACCTGGATTCTTTCCATAATGATTGAGCAACAATGCTGACTCTCCCTCTTGGCTTCCCTATACTCCCCCTCTCTCCCATTCTCTGTCTGTCTGTCTGTCTGTCTGTCTGTCTGCCTGCCTGCCTGTCTGTCTGTCTGTCTGTCTGTCTGTCTGTCTGTCTGTCTGTCTGTCTGTCTGTCTGTCTGTCTGTCTGTCTGTCTGTCTGTCTGTCTGCCTGCCTGCCTGCCTGCCTGCCTGCCTGCCTGCCTGCCTGTCTGTCTGTCTGTCTGTCTGTCTGTCTGTCTGTCTGTCTGTCTGTCTGTCTGTCTGTCTGACAGTGATTACGGTCAGTGGTTATGGATGTTAATCATTACCAACCTGTATACAACAGGAAACTGAAACCTAAAAAACAGCAGCAGAGAAATGTTCTGAAGACGTATACAGACAGACACTCCGTTTGGACATGGCAGAATTAGTTTGATTACAGTGTAACTAGAGGAAGTCAAGTAAACAACTGTTTATGATGCAGTGTTCTCAACTCTGGTCCCCCAAGAATCCCTAACAACATTAGCCTATACTCTTTGTTGTTCAGTGGAGGTGTGTAGTATTTAATTGAAATGTGTGTGTTGTTCAGATGAAGGAGATGTTTGCAAGGAGCAGTGTGTCGTGTCTGACACGGGCCGACCTCAGAGGGGGATACATAAGCTCCTCCACCGAGGGGAGAGGAAACCCCTGCTGGCAGGTCACACAGCAACTACACGCCCTCATAGAGAAGGTAACACACACCCTCATAGAGAAGGTAACACACACCCTCATAGAGAAGGTAACACACGCCCTCATAGAGAAGGTAACACACGCCCTCATAGAGAAGGTAACACACGCCCTCATAGAGAAGGTAACACACATCCTCATAGAGAAGGTAACACACACCCTCATAGAGAAGGTAACACACATCCTCATAGAGAAGGTAACACACACCCTCATAGAGAAGGTAACACACATCCTCATAGAGAAGGTAACACACACCCTCATAGAGAAGGTAACACACATCCTCATAGAGAAGGTAACACACGCCCTCATAGAGAAGGTAACACACACCCTCATAGAGAAGGTAACACACATCCTCATAGAGAAGGTAACACACACCCTCATAGAGAAGGTAACACACATCCTCATAGAGAAGGTAACACACACCCTCATAGAGAAGGTAACACACATCCTCATAGAGAAGGTAACACACACCCTCATAGAGAAGGTAACACACACCCTCATAGAGAAGGTAACACACGCCCTCATAGAGAAGGTAACACACACCCTCATAGAGAAGGTAACACACATCCTCATAGAGAAGGTAACACACACCCTCATAGAGAAGGTAACACACATCCTCATAGAGAAGGTAACACACACCCTCATAGAGAAGGTAACACACATCCTCATAGAGAAGGTAACACACATCCTCATAGAGAAGGTAACACACACCCTCATAGAGAAGGTAACACACATCCTCATAGAGAAGGTAACACACACCCTCATAGAGAAGGTAACACACATCCTCATAGAGAAGGTAACACACACCCTCATAGAGAAGGTAACACACACCCTCATAGAGAAGGTAACACACAACATCCTCATAGAGAAGGTAACACACACCCTCATAGAGAAGGTAACACACATCCTCATAGAGAAGGTAACACACACCCTCATAGAGAAGGTAACACACATCCTCATAGAGAAGGTAACACACACCCTCATAGAGAAGGTAACACACACCCTCATAGAGAAGGTAACACACATCCTCATAGAGTAGATATCCGCCTCGCAGGGGTCCCAGGTCTTCTGATAGGATCATTTACCATTATCCACAGATCTAGGATAAGATTACTCACCCTTAATCCTAACCTTAACCATTAGAGGGGAAACGCAAAACTGACCAAAGATCAGCAACTTCACTCGCCTCAGAAGAGATTCAGACATACAATAGGGTCTTTGTAGTGCAGTCTGGGATGGGATCCACTGTGGTTTAATCAACACTGGAATGTACTCACCTGGCCAGAGACACACGCAGACACACATACACTCACACACACTTTTTTCAAGAAGGTTTTGGCTTTTATTTGAAATATGTTAAATAAATTGTCTTTCTCTTCTTTCTCTCCCCGTCTGTCTTTTGTTCTGTTTCTCCGCCGTCTCTCTCTCTCTCTCTCTTCAGTCCTTGTCTCAGCGATATCAGAGGGAGATCTCCTCAGCAGTTCGAGGTGAGATAATGACCTGTCTGACTTATAGAACTAGGGCAAAACGGCCCCGTTCCCTGTCGGACTGGGATTTGAATTAGTAAAGCTGACATAGTAATAAGTAAGCAAGCCTTGTCCAGAACGGCTCATATGGCAGGAGTGAGGAGCCTATCTCCATTTTCTGTAGCGTGAGGAAGCTTGATGTACAATTTCCAGCTATGGACAGGACGCTAGTAAACCACTAGATATAAGTAACCTTTAATGGGAATGTCCATTTTACAAGTTCTATGTTGTTATCACTGACTGATGTTTGACTAGGACAACTAATTGATGTTCTAGCTCTCTCTCTGTCAGATGAGGTGTCCAGGGTGTTGCCCTCACTGGTGATGGAGGACCGGGCTCCTTCTCGCCCCAATGTCGCCGCCCACGTCACTGGCAGCTTGACTCCCAAAGCAGAGAGGGAGGGAGGAGGTGAGACCTGTTTACATTTTCACCCTTCATACTCTGCAACTACAACAGAGACACTCTGTGTGTGTGTGTGTGTGTGTGTGTGTGTGTGTGTGTGTGTGTGTGTGTGTGTGTGTGTGTGTGTGTGTGTGTGTGTGTGTGTGTGTGTGTGTGTGTGTGTGTGTGTGTGTGTGTGTGTGTGTGTGTGTGTGTGTGTGTGTGTGTGTGTGTGTGTGTGTGTGTGTGTGTATAAGCCTGTGAAGCCTGGTGTTGAGAGTTTGATGAATGCAGGTTAGACTCTGGGGCCGTGTCTCACACCTGTGTGTGCTGTGTTGTTCAGGTGTGTGTGAGTACACTTCAGAGAGAGGGGAGAGGAGAGCGTCAAAGGGATTACATATCACTACAGTAACTAGTAATACAGACATCAAGCAGTATGTCTCCCATGTGAGCTTTTAACCCAGTGTTAGATCTGGTAGAATGCACCAGCCCTGGACAGAGTGACAGCTCGGTGTGAAGTGTTCCATTTATAGCCCAGGCCTAGTCTGTAGACATACAGTATTTTATTGTATTTTATTTATCTTATAGCACACTTTCAATAATATCTATTGAGGGGATTGAGGCCATTTACACTTAGTGGACAAAACATTAAGAACATCTACTCTTTCCATGCCCAGGTGAATCCAGGTGAAAGCTATGGTCCCTTAATGATGTCATTTGTTAAATCTACTTCAATCAGTGTAGATGAAGGGGAGGAGACAGGTTAAAGAAGGATTTTTAAGCCTTGAGACAATTGAGAAATGGATTGTCTATGGGCCATTCAGAGGATGAATGGGCAAGACAAAATATTTAAATGTCTTTGAATAGGGTATGTTAGTAGGTGCCAGGCGCACCGGTTTGTGTCAAGAATTGCAACGCTGCTGGGTTTTTCACCATCAACCGTTTCCCGTGTGTATCAAGAATGGTCTACCACCCAAAGGACATCCAGCCAACTTGACATTGGAGCATTGGAGTCAACATGGGCCAGCATCCCTGTGGAACGCTTTCGACACCTTGTAGAGTCCATGCCCCGACGAATTGAGGCTGTTCTGAGGGCAAAAGGCTGTTGCACAATAGGTGTTCCTAATGTTCCGTATACTCAGTGTCCGTAGACTGTTCTATTCTCAACCGATTCTACTGTATTCTGTCTTAAGACCTAGCTCTGTCTAACTCCTGACCCTGCCTACTATTGCCTTTCTCCTTCCTGTCTGGCCACAGGTTCTCCGGGGCGGCGTGTGCAGGGGCAGAAGATCTCGTGGTGGGAGGGGCATAAAGGGCTGGCATTCCTTCAGGAAGTCCGATTGGTTGACGGGGAGCTGGTGGTGCCTCGCCCAGGACTCTATTATATCTACGCCCAGACCTACTTCAGACACACCCACCCCGAGGGAGAGGGGGGGGAGGAGGAAGAGGAGAGGGAGCAGAGGGGGAGACCCATGCTGCAGTATGTCTATAAGAAAGTGAGTTCACGGTGCCACGGTCGTGTTCAACATTAGTCCTATAAGAACGTTTGTTTTTAACATTTTGGATAGCTACAGTTGAAGTCGGAAGTTTACATACACCTTAGCAAAATACATTTAAACTCCCGCCCCCTGGACAATTCCTGACATTTAATCCAAGTAAAAATCCCCTGTCTGGTCAGTTAGGAACACCACTTTATTTTAAGAATGTGAAATGTCAGAATAATAGTAGACAGAATGATTTATTTCAACTTTTATTTCTTTCATCACATTCCTAGTGGGTCAGAAGTTGACATACACTCAATTAGTATTTGGTAGCATTGCCTTTAAATTGTTTAACTTGGGTCAAACATTTCAGGTAGCCTTTCACAAGCTTCCCACAATAATTTGGGTGAATTTTGTCCCATTCCTCCTGACAGAGCTGGTGTAACTGAGTCAGGTTTGTAGGCCTCCTTGCTCACACACGCTTTTTCAGTTCTGCCCACAAATGATCTATAGGATTGAGTTCAGGGCTTTGTGATGGCCGCTCCAATACCTTGACTTTGTTGTCCTTAAGCCATTTTGCCACAACTTTGGAAGTATGCTTCTTTGTCTGCTTCAAAGTACGATCTTTGTCCCCATGTGCAGTTGCAAACCGTAGTCTGGCTTTTTTATGGTGGTTTTCGAGCAGTGGCTTCTTCCTTGCTGAGCGGCCTTTCAGGTTATGTCGATATAGGACTCGTTTTACTGTGGATATAGATACTTTTGTACCTGTTTCCTCCAGCATCTTCACAAGGTCCTTTGCTGTTGTTCTGGGATTGATTTGCACTTTTTGCACCAATGTACGTTCATCTCTAGGAGACAGAACGCGTCTCCTTCCTGAGTGGTATAACGGCTGCGTAGTGCCATGGTGTTTATACTTGCGTACTATTGTTTGTACAGATGAATGTGGTACCTTCAGGCGTCTGGGAATTGCTCCCAAGGATGAACCAGACTTGTGAAGGTCTACAATTTATTTTCTGAGGTCTTTGCTGATTTCTTTTGATTTTCCCATGATGTCAAGCAAAGAGGCACTGAGCTTGAAGGTAGGCCTTGAAATACATTCACAGGTACACCTCCAATTGACTCAAATTATGTCAATTAGCCTATCAGAAGCTTCTAAAGCCATGACATAATTTTCTGGAATTTTCCAAGCTGTTTAAAGGCACGGTCAACTTAGTGTATGTAAACTTCCGACCCACTGGAATTGTGATACAGTGAATTATAAGTGAAATAATCTGTCTGTAAACAATTGTTGGAAAAATGACTTGTGTCATCCACAAAGTAGATGCCCTAACCGACTTGCCAAAACTATAGTTTGTTAACAAGAAATTTGTGGAGTGGTTGAAAAACGAGTTTTAATGACTCCAACCTAAGTGTATGTAGACTTCCGACTTCAACTGTATATGATATCGCAAGTGTTTATGGAAGGTAGTGATGGTGCTGTCTCCTCCGCCAGGTGTCCTCCTACCCGGTACCCATCCTGCTGATGAAGACAAGCAGGACCTCCTGCTGGTCCCGGGACTCCCAGTTCTCTCTGCACTCCGCCCACCAGGGGGGGCTGTTCCCATTGGCTGCCGGAGATCACCTCCTTGTCACCGTTAGCAATGCCTCCGCCATCGACATGGACGAGAGGAGCAGCTTCTTCGGGGCATTCCTGGTCAGCTAGAGGTCAGGAGTTCGTCTGTATGGTGACTCAGAGGGCTGGAATCTGGGATACACACTGTTTGGGAGCCATGTGTGTGTACTGACAGACAAATCATTTGAGAGCTCTGTGTGTGTGTGTGTTTTTTACAAAGCTTTAAGCTCTGTGACTGTGCTGGACACTGTGCTTGTGTGGTTATCCAATCATCTTCCACCCTGGGGCCTAGGATCCAGCCTTCGCTCATGGCTCATCCAATGAGCTGTGTCCAAGGCCAGCAGGCCTGTGTTGATTGGATGAAAAGCAGCTGAGTGGCGTGAGGTAGGGGTTCAACGTCTGCTTTAGAACTTCATTGGACAAATGAGCAATAATCAACCAATGAAAAGTGAGGGGATGATTGTGAATAAGTCGTAATACTCTTTTCATCCATCCTAAAAGGATGAGTCTCCTGTTTGTATGAACTCAGAGATGATTTTAATGTAAATATGAATGTGGGGTGTTTTGGTGTGGTGGTTCTGTGTTATAACTGTATGGACATTGAATGTTGTTTCATTGTAGCCTGTCATATTTTTAACACAACCCCAAGCTCTCACCTGAGTAACACTGCCTGCGACCACACATTCAATACAGCACTTTTTCACTTTGTTTCACAGTATAGATGTTTCAGGCCACGACCCAGGAGGCGTACTGTAGCCCAAACCCACTGTCACTATGGGAACCAGTGTTAGGACATGGGTAATATTCACTTTACTAAAAGATTTACTGATTCTCCCGACAGATGATGGACTGATATATATATATCCATAGTTATAGACAAGCAGAGGTCTGGACAGGGATGCCAGTTAACCCGTCTCACTGGAGGGGGGGGGGGGGGGGGGGTTGAATAATTTTACCGTTCATTCATGACTCCTGTAGATCCAGATATTATGTGTGTGGCTGTGGAAGTGACGTTACCATGGAGACACACACTAAATAGGTTGTTAATCACCGGTGCTGGAGTCCAACTGCTCTCATGTTCATGTAGAAAACATGTCTGTAAATGTGCCCAATAAAGACACCAAAGAAACTAATATAGGCTATCATTGCTTGTGGTCACATATAGCAGTAAGCATTCAGTACCAATCTATCACAACAAAACAGACTTGAGTCAAGGCGTCTTATGTGTGGACATTATATCAAGCATCTCCCGCCCCCTACTGGCGGGTAGATATTACTGACGACCAGTGGTCATACTAAAGACTGCAGGTGAGCTGACTCCACAGGACAAAGAGGGTGGAGGTATGCATTGTGCATGGTAAGTCATGTGAAGCGATTTGTGTAATGTGAATTGTGATTATTTCATTGGACTTTAAATAGTCTGACATTTAATTTTGCTTTGGTGTAAGTGTCAAAAAGAGACAACACAACTTAGGTTTTGATTTTCTTTTTTGTGGAAATATGTTCCATGTATATTACAGGTTTTTAATGCCCGAGGGAAACAAAAGGACAGCTGGAGACAGCAGAAACTAGCACTAATAGGACAGCGACATCATTTAGACAGAGAACCGCCCACATGGGATTTGATAGGCTGACAGTTGGAGTGGGCGTGGCCCACCACTACCTAGGTTAGGTGACATCCAATAAATACTGCAAATGTTTGTTAATGTAACTTATAAAATATATCATAAAACATCCTCTTAAATGGAATTTAATAAGTTCTGTGTACAAAAACAAAAGTTCATAAATTACAGTCAGTCTACTGATGTCGGTCTGTGGCTGAGGCCTGTCAAATAGCAGCCTACCCCTATCTAGTGTACTGAGGTCCTGGCCAAAATAAGTGCACTATCTACGGTACCACCCCCCCTCTGACACACAGCACAACGAGCCCATCGCAGGCCAACACGTCATGCCCTACACATCACCGATAGTACAAAACAAAACTTCTAACCCTCACAAAATAAAAATCTCTGAACATACAGTAACGATATCCCTCTTCCATCCATCTCCATGTCATCAGTACATAAGACCAAAAGCACATTCCAGGCGCTGTATGGAGAGTGTATATGTGTCTCTGAGTAACACTCCCTCTACCGCCTGTCACAGTAGCTGCCTTATTCTCAACCCCGCCCCTCCAGGTCCATCTGCACAGCCCATTGGTCAATAATGTCCAAGGAGGGCGGGTCTTCAACAGTCAAACCTCATGTCCAGCGAATCATCATACCCCCTGTCCTCATGCCCTGCCCCCACCCCGGACAGGAAGGACACCCCTGTCGCTCCTGTTGCCGTGGTGATGAGCTGGTTGCCGTGTGGGGTGTTGCTGGTTGCCGGGCTACGCAGGGCTGCAGCTGTGATGGAGGTCAGGTTGATGCCGAGCGTGAGCCGCGTCTGTTCTAGAGCCTTCTCTGGAACCGCAAACGCCTCCAGCTTCTTCTCCCCGTTCGCCATGTAGGAGTTCTGGCAGCCGCGGCAGATACAGTCCAGACATGCCTTGGAGGAATATTCATATTATTTACAGTCAGTGAACTACAGATAGAGGAGCACTGATGTCAGACCAAGCCATAGTAAATCTATAGTAACTCACCTTGCGGTTGGAGTAGCAGGGGCAGCGCTGCCCCCTGCAGGTGAGAACAGAGGGGTTCTGAGTGGCTCTCCCACACTTACAGCCCTTCTTCTCCACTGGCTTCTTGTACAGGGGCTTGGAGGGGCTGGGTGGGTGAGAGAGAGGGTGAGCATGGCCGTGGGGGGGCAGGCGGTCACGGGGCTGGGCGCGGGGCTTGGGGACCCCCTGCCTGGCCTTGGTGTAGGCCTTCTTAGGTCCCCCGTGGTGCTCCAGACTCTTCTTCAGTCCCTTGGATGACACCAGCATTGTCTTACCCACCTTGGGAGGCCCTCCATTCGGCACAGGCGCCAGGTGAGGCGGGGTGATGGCGGAAGGGAGTTTGGGCTCCCGTTTGACAGTGGCGGTTGGGAGGTGAAGGGGGTTGGTGGCGCCCAGGGGTGGGCCTCTGAGGATGGTGGCGATGGGGAGGGGCTGCACCTTCTCACTGTCGCTCTCAGAGCGTGAACGCTTGCGGTGGCAGTGTGGGGGTAGGCGGGGGAGAGCAGGGGTGGGCTGGGGGGGAGGCAGGGGAAGTCTAGGGATGTTCTCTGGGGGGAGGGAGGGGGTGAGGCGAGGGGAGTCAGGGGTAGGAGGGCAGTAAGATCCATTGTGGGGGGGTACAGAGGGATTGTCTGGCTGGGGGTCAGGCAGTTCAGGGTTGGGTTCTGGCTCCAAGGTCCTAAGAACCTCCTCCACGCTCAACAACAGACCTCCACCATGTTTATTAAGCTCCTCCCCAAATGTGCTAATGTTACAAAGTCCCACCTCCCCACTACCTACCACGTCAACACACACAGGTAGCTCCTCCCCCAAGCTCTCCTGCTTCAGAACACCTCCACCTGTAGCTAAGGTAATAGGTGGTGGCAAGTCCTGATTGACCAGGCCGTTACAGTCGTGAAGCCCGTTAACCCCGCCCACAGGGATAAGCCCCTCCTCCTGGCTCTCCTCTGCAGGCAGAGCCTCAGTAGGTCTGAGGTCAGAAATTGAGGGGGCCGTCGGCGGAGTCTGGCTCGCCAAATCCATAATGTCCTCCCCTTCCTGCTCGCTTTCGGCCAATGACAGGCCCTCGTTAAGAATGGCGAGGAGGTCGGGCGAATCGCTGGCTGCGCTAGCAATGTGTGGGGCGAGAGGTGATTGGGCGATGTAGAGGCAGAGCTTCCTGTAGCAGTGGACCAATAAGGAGAGCTGTCTGTTCTCCTGGAAGCGGGAGTAGTCTTTACACCAAGAACAGGACGGCTTGAGCAGCATCCTCTGGCCCTTACAGCCGCGACACACATAGTGCTGGCACTGGGAGTTAGTGGGCGCTATGGGGTCCTGCAGCAGGTTACCTGGAGAAGAGAATCATTTTCAGGCATTTATGCTAAGACAAACATTCATTTATCCTTTATTCAACTGGGTGAGAACAGTTGAGATATAAATCACTCCAACGGCAGCATTACAATTGTCCATACAACATAACACAATAAACAGGAGCCATAATCATTATTAATAACAAGTTGATTATATGAAGCTTAGCAGTGGACTGATGATAATGAGTACTGAGGAGGTGGGCTATATATAAAAGTGATTCATTCAATTGCTCTTCCGCTCTGAATATTCAACTGTAATGAAGTGAGCACAACACCATGTCAATTAAGTCAACGACATTGGTTTTGAAGAAACCCCTTTGTCATATAAATAGTATATCATCATGGTCCAGGTAGAAAGTGAAGAGGGTTCATATTCTGTTAAATGCATATTTCAACCGTTTATAAAGCGGTAATATTGAAAGCGGCGGCTCAACACTGATTGCCTCTGCAAGGCTTGATGACCGCTGTGCTTTGAGAGCAGCTTCCTTAGCGACGGTGGTCGTTAGGGATGGCAGCTGAGAGAGGGGGCTCAGGCTGCAGATGGAGGGAGTTCCGTTTATAAACAACAACAAAAACGCCTTAGATATAGACCATGTTGGATGCGTCCTCTACCCGTCACACTAAAGCGGCCGCAGTTCCGACTTCAGTCATGTTTAGTGGGCCAGTAACCGAAAGTTTGCTGGATCGAATCCCCGAGCAGACAAGGTAAACATCTGTCGTTCTGCCCCTGAACAAGACAGTTAACCCACTGTTCCTAGGCCGTCATTATAAATAAGAATTTGTTCCTAACTGACTTGCCAAGTTAAATAAAGGTTACATAAAAATAAAACGAAACATGTGCTTACACGTGCTTAACCAACAATGCAGTTAAGAAAACACTTACTAAATAAACAAAAAAGTAACAAAATAACGAGGCTAAATACAGGGGGTACCGGTACCGAGTCAATGTACTGTACATGTAGGTAACGTTAGGTGACTATGCATAGATAATAAACAGCGAGTAAAAACGTCACCCTATTGAATGAACCTCGTGTATACTCACCCCCCCCCACCAAAACCAGAAGAAACACACCAGTAGTATTCTTCACTGAGCTAGTGCGGCTGCTCCGCTGCGCACGCACCGTCCCACAACACAAACATGCCCCCCACTGACAATCACGAGGGCACCGGACAGAACAAAGGACGCTGAATGAATAAATAAACATCTGACAAACACTCGCTTCTGTTCTGGCTGTGCAAATACATGTACCTGTCCGACAGTGATTTAGTTACACATGTGGCGGAGCAGGGAGGTTAGCTAGCTGAATGAGGTTAGCTACCTAGCTGTGAAGAATGGGGAAATGTAGCTAACCCGTGCAGTAGCTAGCTACTAGTTTGATTTGATTCAAACAATTCGGTCAAATTAGCCAGTCTAAGACTGGATCAGTGTGAAGCTATGGAATACATTGAAGTGGATCGTAGGGAGACCTGCAGTAGCTAACCTAGTTAGTTTAAGTAGACATCCACGCCATCGGCTAACTAGTCTCCCCGATGTCCAACGGGAACGGGGGTGTGTCACAGTGACTGGTGTTCCATGGCGAGGGATACAGCTAAACTAGTTAGGTATAGTAGCTATATGGATATATACAGGGGAACCGAGTCCCTTCAAATAATAATACTACCGATGCACTTACCACACACGAGGCAGGACAGCGACTGGCGGAAGAAGGGCAGCTGCTTGTAGAGCTCCGCCAGGGCCCGGGGGTCGCGAGGGTCGCACTGCAGCACCGAACGACACGCGGACACGTACAGAGTGGTGGCATTCACCGGGTTCATCTCAACAGCCAAGGGACGGAAACATCCAGTCCGAGGAAAAAAAACGAGCAAACACACACGCACAAGTCCTCCGGTGAAAGTCTTGTGGCTCCCGTTTAAATGGAGAAGAGCCTCACAGCTCCCTCCTCGTCCGTTCTATTACCCTAAAGGAGGATGGGAGGGCATAGATGGGTGGTGTAGCTAGCTAACTACTAATGGTGCTAACCTAGCTTAGCTTTATCGCCAAAATAGTGCTGGTAAGAGTCTATGCACCAAATAGGTAAATGTGTGATACAGCTAGAAGGTAAGTTAGCGGCAAATCAGTTACAAACATACAGGTATGAAGTCTATGTCCGTGGTAGCATGGGTAGAACATTACTGTATTCATAATCACAACCAATTCATCGTTAGCGTTTTCCTCTTTTCCACGGCACGAAATATGCCCAAATGATCATCATGGCATAAAAATAAAACTGTTAATCCCATTAAGTGCATACATACAAAATAAATCTCGAGCAAATGAATTTATCAAAGCCCGTTCACTTGTCTCTCACAGCATCCGTGAAGCGAGCAGCCCTCGCTGGTCGACTTGTAATTCAACAACAATACAGTCACTGGTGGCGCTCTTTCTCCAACTCCGGCCTCCAATTACCTACTGTTAGACACCTTCGTACCAAATTCAAACACAGCTGCTTTGCTAACGTTAATAGTATAATCTTATTCGTTTATTCTCCCGCATTCCTTCCTTATTCGCATCTTCCTCAGAGTTTTAGCTAAAGTTGGCTCCTCTACTTCTGGCCTGCATATTCGTGGCACGTAGGCAGTGATAGTCAGCAAGCAGCACGCTCGGATTCTGTTGTTGTCCGCGGTTCATGGCGGCTACGCTGCGAAAACAAAACAGGCCGCCTTGGCTCCCACTAGCGCACGGAGTAAAAGCCAGTTAGTGCAGGATAACTAACAAGAGGGGGTAAACTGGAAGAGGTAGTGGAGAATGAAAAGAGAGTATGGACATCTTTGTTGAAGAAGTAAAATAAGCGCCCGTCAGAGCACCGGAGTATATTTACGCCGGCCGTGCGAGCTTGCACCGGCGGCACCAGGATATCAAGAACAAAAATAGGCCGCTTTTCCTCTTTTTGGAATTAGTCCTTTGTTTTTACCTCCTCTCCGATTGAGTATGAGCAGAAAAGCAATCGGTGAGACGACGTTATCTGTTAGCGTTCGAAGAAGAATAACACTCATGTGTATTATTGGAGTAAGATTGTAACAGTTGTGTGTTTCTATAGCCTGCTGCTATCGCCAGGCGCGGAGGTTATTCTCCCCTCCCTTTTCCTCCCTGCCGTCAATCAAACAGAGGGGCGCTGTTTCTCACATCTCGCGAGAATAAAATTCTTCTTCGTGTGGTTTTCCGGCAGCCTAGACACTTTATTCACAGAGTTTCTAAACCCAGAAGCGCAGCATCGCGAGTCTTCCGGGAACGCTAGCGAAACAGACCAAACATGAGCAGGCTGTGGGTTAGGGGTTCGAGAAGTCAATGAGAGAAGTAAAACATTCTTCCTTAGTTGTTCATTTTCTCGAAATCTAAAGGCGCAACCTAGATTCGAGCCAATGTTTTAAGTAGTTGAACTTCGTATTACTCCAACCTCGTTAAAGTGACAAACTGACACGTTTTCATTTTCGTCAAAAACAACTTTATATTGAAGGAGTGCCTTTGATTTGACGGCCTATGCACATGCGCAGTTTGGCGCGAGAGACCATTAAACCCGATGACGTGTTTCTACGCATGAGCTTAGCTAGCCAACATCACCATGACATCGCCTACAAGCAGTGTTGGCCTAGCTTCATACTATACTGTCTTTGCTTTCTTCTTCTCCTCTGGTATTATGGCGGTCCGCAAACAAACGTTAAAGGTGCATGCCGCCCCCTACTGTACGGCTAGTGAATGAGAATAAACCCACCATGTACCATGCAAAAATAAAAAAATTAATTAAAAAAAAAAACATCCCACTCCTTCCGCCATACTCCAAATCACATCCCTACACAGGCTCAGGGGCCTGTGAGGACGGAACATTAGTGGACAGGATTCCTTGTAATGCCTCTCCCTGAGTCCCCAAAAACTTTCAGCCGCAATCACAACAATTGTATTTATTTGTTTCACCTTTATTTAACCAGGCAGGCCAGTTGAAAACAAATTCTCATTTACAACTGCGACCTGGTCAAGATAAAGCAAAGCATTGCGACAAAAACAACACAGAGTTACACATGGGATAAACAATTGTACAGAAAACAACACACTAGAAAAATCTGTATACAGTGTGTGCAAATGAAGGATGGAGGTAAGGCAATAAATAGGCCAATAGTGGCGAAGTAATTACAATTTAGTAATTTACACTGGAGTGATATATGTGCAGATTTTTAAATTAAAAAAAGATATATATTTCACCTTTATTTAACCAGGTAGGCAAGTTGAGAACAAGTTCTCATTTACAATTGCGACCTGGCCAAGATAAAGCAAGCAGTTTGACACATACAACAACACAGAGTTACACATGGAGTAAAACAAACATAAAGTCAATAATATAGTACAAAAATAAGTCTATATACAAAGTGAGCAAATGAGGTGAAATAAGGGAGGTAATGGCAAAAAAGGCCATGGTGGCAAAGTAAATACAATATAGCAAGTAAAACACTGGAATGGTAGATTTGCAGTGGAAGAAAGTGCAAAGTAGAAATAGAAATAATGGGGTGCAAAGGAGCAAAATAAATAAATAAATACAGTAGGGGAAGAGGTAGTTGTTTGGGATAAATTATAGATGGGCTATGTACAGGTGCAGTAATCTGTGAGCTGCTCTGACAGCTGGTGCTTAAAGCTAGTGAGGGAGATAAGTGTTTCCAGTTTTAGAGATTTTTGTAGTTCGTTCCAGTCATTGGCAGCAGAAAACTGGAAGGAGAGACGGCCAAAGGAGGAATTGGCTTTGGGGGTGACCAGAGAGATATACCTGCTGGAGCGCGTGCTACTGGTGGGTGCTGCTATGGTGACCAGCGAGCTGAGAGAAGGGGGAACTTTACCTAGCAGGGTCTTGTAGATGACCTGGAGCCAGTGGGTTTGGCGACGAGTATGAAGCGAGGGCCAGCCAACGAGAGCGTACAGGTCACAGTGGTGGGTAGTATATGGGGCTTTGGTGACAAAACGGATGACACTGTGATAGACTGCATCCAATTTATTGAGTAGGGTATTGGAGGCTATTTTGTAAATGACATCGCCGAAGTCGAGGATCGGTAGGATGGTCAGTTTTACGAGAGTATGTTTGGCAGCATGAGTGAAAGATGCTTTGTTGCAAAATAGGAAGCCAATTCTAGATTTAACTTTGGATTGGAGATGTTTGATGTGAGTCTGGAAGGAGAGTTTACAGTCTAACCAGACACCTAGGTATTTGTAATTGTCCACATATTCTAAGTCAGAACCGTCCAGAGTAGTGATGGGCAGGCAGGTGCAGGCAGTGACGGGCAGGCAGGTGCAGGCAGCGATTGGTTGTAGAGCATGCATTTAGTTTTACTTGTATTTAAGAGCACTTGGAGGCCATGGAAGGAGAGTTGTATGGCATTGAAGCTCATCTGGAGGTTAGTTAACTCTCTGGGACATGTGGGACGCTAGCGTCCCACCCGCGGGATACACTGCCAACAGCCAGTGAAATAGCAGCGCTGTTAGGACAGCGCCTAAACAAGAAAAACCACACAGCCATTTTCCAAGCAAGGAGAGGCGTCAGAAAAACCAGAAATACAGCTAAAATGTATCACTATCCTTTGATGATCTTCATCAGATGACACTCCCAGGACTCAATGTTACACAATACTTGTATGTTTTGTTTGATAAAGTTCATATTTATATCCATAAACCCCATTTTACATTGGCGCGTGATGTTTAGAAATGTTTTGCCTCCCAAAACTTCCGGTGATTGAGCACATCAATTTACAAAAATACTCATCATAAACGTTGATAAAATTTACAACAGTTATTGAAAGAATTATTGATACACTTCTCCTTAACGCAACCGCTGTGTCAGATTTCAAAATAGGTTTACGGCGAAAGCACACTGTTCAATATTCTGAGTACAGAGCTCAGCCATCAAAGCAAGCTATACAGTTACCCGCCAAGTTCTGGAGTCAACTAAACTCAGAAATAGTATTATAAATCTTCACTTACCTTTGCTGATCTTCGTCAGAATGCACTCCCAGGACTCCCACTTCCACAAGAATTGTTTGTTTTGTTCGATAAACTCCATATTTATGTCCAAATACCTCCGTTTTGTTCACGCGTTCAGATCACTAATCCAAAGGCATAATGCGCCAGCGCAAAACCCGAGACGAAAAGTCAAATAGTTCCATTACCGTTCTTAGAAACATGTCAAACGATGTTCACAATCAACCCTTAGGGTCTTTTTAACATAAATCTTCGATAATATATCCAACCGGACAATAGCGTATTCATTTCAGAGGAAAAAGAAGGAACGGTGCGCCTGCGTGCCTGCGCAGTAAACAACTCGTTGGTCTCAGGCTTGAGGCAGCTCTTATTCTCTCCCTAGTAACAGTAGAAGCATGAAACAAGGTTCTAAAGACTGTTGACATCTAGTGGAAGCCTTAGGAAGTGCAAAATGACCCCACAGACACTGTAGTTTGGAAAGGCAATCAGTTGAAAAACTACAAACCACTTCCTGGTTGGATTTTTTCTCAGGTTTTAGCCTGCCATATGAGTTCTGTTATACTCACAGACATCATTCAAACAGTTTTAGAAACTTCAGAGTGTTTTCTATCCAAATCTACTAATATGCATATCCTACCTTCTGGGCCCGAGTAGCAGGCAGTTTAATTTGGGCACGTCATTCATCTGAATTTCCGAATACTGCCCCCTGTCACTAAAAAGTTAACACGGTGTCCAAAGAAGGGCCAGAAGTATACAGAATGGTGTCGTCTGCGTAGAGGTGGATCAGAGACTCACCAGCAGCAAGAGCGACATCATTGATGTATTCAGAGAAAAGAGTCGGCATGAGAATTGAACCCTGTGGCACCCCCATAGAGACTGCCAGAGGCCCGGACAACAGGCCCTCCGATTTGACACACTGAACTCTATCAGAGAAGTAGTTGGTGAGCCAGGCGAGGCAATCATTTGAGAAACCAAGGCTGTTGAGTCTGCTGATGAGGATGTGGTGATTGACAGAGTCGAAAGCCTTGGCCATGGCAATAAATACGGCTGCACAGTATTTTTTCTTATCGATGGCGGTTAAGATATCGTTTAGGACCTTGAGCGTGGCTGAGGTGCACCCATGACCAGCTCTGAAACCAGATTGCATAGCGGAGAAGGTGCGGTGGGATTCAAAATGGTTGGTAATCTGTTTGTTGACTTGGCTTTCGAAGACTTTAAAGAGGCAGGGTAGGATAGATATAAGTCTGTAGCAGTTTGGGTCAAGCGTGTCCCCCCTTTGAAGAGGGGGATGACCGCAGCTGCTTTCCAATCTTTGGGAATCTCAGACGACACGAAAGAGAAGTTGAACAAGCTAGTAATAAGGCTTGCAACAATTTCGGCTGATCATTTTAGAAAGAAAGGGTCCAGATTGTCTAGCCCGGCTGATTTGTAGGGGTCCAGATTTTGCAGCTCTTTCAGAACATCAGCTGACTGGATTTGGGAGAAGGAGAAATGGGGACGGCTTGGGCGAGTTGCTTTAGGGGGTGCAGTGCTGTTGACCGGGGTAGGGGTAGCCAGGTGGAAAGCATGGCCAGCCGTAGAATAATGCTTATTGAAATTCTCAATTATAGTGGATTTATCGGTAGTGACAGAGTTTCCTATCCTCAGTGCAGTGGGCAGCTGGGAGGAGGTGTTCTTATTCTCCATGGACTTTACAGTGTCCCAGAACCTTTTTGAGTTTGTGTTGCAGGAAGCAAATTTCTTAGCCTTGGCTTTTCTAACTGCCTGTGTATATTGGTTTCTAACTTCCCTGAAAAGTTGCATATCACGGGGGCTGTTCGATGCTAATGCAGAACGCCACAGGATGTTTTTGTGTTGGCTAAGGGCAGTCAGGTCTGGAGAGAACCAAGGGCGATATCTTTTCCTGGTTCTAAATTTCTTGAATGGGGCATGCTTATTTAAGATGGTTAGGAATGCATTTAAAAAAAATAACCAGGCATCCTCTACTGAAGGGATGAGGTCAATATCCTCCAGATTACCCGGGCCAGATCGATTAGAAAGGCCTGCTCGCGGAAGTGTTTCAGGGAGCATTTGACATTGATGAGTGGAGGTCGTTTGATCGCTGACCCATTACGGATGCAGGCAATGAGGCAGTGATCACTGAGATCTTGGTTGAAAACAGCAGAGGTGTATTTGGAGGGCAAGTTGGTTAGGATGATATCTATGAGGGTGCCCGTGTTTACAGCTTTGGGGTGGTGCCTGGTAGGTTCATTGATAATTTGTGTGAGATTGAGGGCATCGAGCTTAGATTGTAGGATGGCTGGGGTGTTAAGCATGTCCCAGTTTAGGTCACCTAGCAGCACGAGCTCTGAAGATAGATGGGGGCAATCAGTTCACATATGGTGTCCAGAGCACAGCTGGGGGCAGAGGGTGGTCTATAGCAGGCGGCAACAGTTAGAGACTTGTTTTTAGAGAGGTGGAGTTTTAAAAGTAGAAGTTCAAATTGTTTGGGTACAGACCTGGATAGTAGGACAGAACTCTGCAGGCGATCTCTGTAGTAGATTGCAACACCGCCCCCTTTGGCCATTCTATCTTGTCTGTAGATTGCAACACCGCCCCCTTTGGCCATTCTATCTTGTCTGAAAATGTTGTAGTTAGGGATGGAGATTTCAGAGTTTTTGGTGGTCTTCCAAAGCCAAGATTCAGACACGGCTAGGACATCCGGGTTGGCATAGTGTGCTAAAGCAGCGAATAAAACAAACTTAGGGAGGTGGCTTCTAATGTTAACATGCATGAAACCAAGGCTATTATGGTTACAGAAGTCATCAAAAGAGAGCGCCTGGGGAATAGGAGTGGAGCTAGGCACTGCAGGGCCTGGATTCACCTCTATATCGCCAGAGGAACAGAGTAGGATAAGGGTACGGCTAAAAGCTATGAGAATTGGTCGTCTAGAATGTCCGGAACAGAGAGTAAAAGGAGCAGGTTTCTGGGGGCGATAAAATAGCTTCAAGGTATAATGTACAGACAAAGGTATGGTAGGATGTGAATACAGTGGAGGTAAACTTAGGTATTGAGTGATGATGAGAGAGATATTGTCTCTAGAAACATCATTGAAACCAGGTGATGTCATCGCATATGTGGGTGGTGGAACTGAGAGTTTGGATAAGGTATAATGAGCAGGGCTCGAGGATCTACGGTTCCGGATCGCAGGCAGACTCACTCGGTTCCGGATCGCAGGCAGACTCACTCGGTTCCGGATCGCAGGAAGACTCACTCGGTTCTGCACAGTGGGCCGTCTTCCTTGGTTCCGAACTTTAGGCCGTCTCACTCGGTTCTGCACAGTGGGCCGTCTCCCTTGGTTCCGAACTGTAGGCCGTCTCACTCGGTTCTGCACAGTGGGCCGTCTCCCTTGGTTCCGAACTGTTGGCCGTCTCACTCGGTTCCGGGCTTAACACTCTCACCAGATACTCATGACGGGGTAATGTTGTCGGATAGTCTGGACGGGGCACTGTTGCCGAATACTCTGGACAAGGCACTGTTGTCGGATACTCTGGACGGGGCACTGTTGTCGGATACTCTGGACGGGGCACTGTTGTCGGATACTCTGGACGGGCCACTGTTGTCGGATACTCTGGACGGGGCACTGTTGTCGGATACTCTGGACAGGGCACTGTCTCCGGACACTCTGGACGGGGCACTGTTTCCGGAAGCTCGAGGCTGGGCTGATGCACTGGAAGCCTGATGCGTGGGGCTGGTAGTGGAGGTACCAGGCTGAAGACACGCAGCCTAGGGCTAGTGCGGGAAGCAGGAACCGGCCAAGTGGAACTAATATTACGCACTGGAAGCCTGATGCGTGGTGCTGGTACTGGAAATCACAGTTTGGGAACACGCACCTCATGGCTAGTGCGAGGAGTGGGAACAGGCTGAGTAGGACTAGGCTGACTCACTGGAAGCTTGATGCGTGGTGCTGGTACTTGACGTGCCAGACTAGGGGTTCGCACTTCCGGGTCAGCACGAGAGGCGGGAACTGGAAATACTGGGCCATGGAGGCGCACAGGCGGTCTTGATTGCACCTCCTGCACAACCCGTCCTGGCTGGATGGAACTAGCAGCCCTGTACGAGCGGGGTGCTAGGACAGGGCGAACTGGGCTGTGCAGGGGCCTGATGGTTACCGTGCGTAGAGCGGGCGTAGGGTAGCCTGTTTCTAGGAGGCGCACCGGTAACCAGACGCACTGTGCAGGCATCCTCCTACCAGGCTGGATGCCCACTCTAGCACGGCATCTGCGAGGGGCTGGAAAAACTCACACTGGACTGTGCGTGCGTATGGGCGAGATTGTGCGCACTTCTTCAAACTTCGGCACCCTCCACTCCATACACTTCTCCATATAAGCACGGGTAGCTGGCTTAGGGCTCATCCTTGGCCCAGCCAAACTACCCGTGTGCCCCCTCCCCAAAAATTATTGGGGGTGCCTCTCGTGCTTCTCCCTCAGCGCGTACATGGCCTCATACCGACGCCTCCCTGCCTTAGCTTCCTCTATTTCTTCCCTTGGGCGACGGTATTCCCCAGCCTGGTGCCAAGGTCCAGCCCCGTCCAGAATTTCCTCCCACGTCCATTTCTCCCGTTGGTCCAACTCAAATTCCCTTTTCTCCTTCCTCCGCTGCTTGGTCTTTTTGTGGTGGGTATCACGGGTATCGTTGTGTATTGATGACCAAAACGCAGCGGGAATGTGGATGCTCATCTTGTATTTAATAATAAAGAGAACACAGAAAAAATAACAAAACAAAGAACGGCAGACGACAGTTTTACAGGCTATGACAACTAGCAGTGCAAAAAACAACTACCCACAAAATCCCCAGGTGAAAACAAGCATCTAATATATGACTCCCAATCAGGAACAACGACGTACAGCTGTTCCTGATCTGGAGCCACACAAACCACACAGAAATAGACAGACTAGAAAACCATAGAAAACCAACACTAGAACATATACTCAAACCCCAGGCTACATAAACCAAACACCCCT
>NC_138319.1:29005000-29042500 GCF_965601325.2 Salmo salar | reverse complement strand
ATCAGAGGACATGTAGCTCAGTCATTGGGCTAAACCCTCTGTCGGCATTCTGATCTTCTGAACGACATTCTGGGAAAGACCCATGTCTAAATTTGTCTGGTTCCATAAGACTGATGAAAGTATTTCCTGTTGGTAAACGACCTGCGGTGACGCAGCAGAAACCCCCGTAGTCTGTCATTCACTCTGTCGTTCACAAAATAAATTGATGAGAGTGGAGTAATGACTGACTTCTGCTTTTCAGGCCTTAAGTACCTCAACCCTGGTGAAGACAGACACTACAGAACTGACCCTGAGCTGAGCAGCCTGCAGAGAAGAGAGAGAGTTGATTTATCTATTTATTGAACTTTTATTGTACCATTTGAGTCTCTGACATTTAGGGTAAAGATGGTGACCTGTGGAACTCTGAAGATCTGGACATTAGCCGTCGTCATAGCAGCACTGTGCTGTACTGGGACAGGTAAGAGGAAGTGAGTGTGTGTTAGAGCTGGGCTGGACTGGGACAGGTAAGAGGAAGTGAGTGTGTGTTAGAGCTGGGCTGGACTGGGACAGGTAAGAGGAAGTGAGTGTGTGTTAGAGCTGGGCTGTACTGGGACAGGTAAGAGGAAGTGAGTGTGTGTTAGAGCTGGGCTGGACTGGGACAGGTAAGAGGAAGTGAGTGTGTGTTAGAGCTGGGCTGTACTGGGACAGGTAAGAGGAAGTGAGTGTGTGTTAGAGCTGGGCTGGACTGGGACATGTAAGGGGAATGGAGTGTGTGTTAGAGCTGGGCTGTACTGGGACAGGTAAGGGGAAGGGAGTGTGTGTTAGAGCTGGGCTGGACTGGGACAGGTGGGAGGAAGGAAGTGAGTGTTAGAGTTGGGCTGGACTGGGACAGGTGAGAGGAAGGAAGTGAGTGTTAGGGGATTAGAGCTGGGATGTAACAGGGTACATGGTTTTTGAAGTGATTGCCAGGTCAAGAGGATTTGTTTTAACATATGTAAACTCTTCTCTCTCCTCAGTAGATGGAGAAAAGCTGGTGTCGTGCTGTAAGACAGTGTCTAGGACAGAGGTGACCGATCCCATCACAGGCTACTGGATTCAGAACTATAACGCTCCTTGTGTACGGGCCGTCATGTAAGGAACATATCTTTTAGTCTTTATTTCATTTAGGTTTATCCAGTCTCATATGTTGTCACAAAGTGCTTTACAGTATGTAGCGGCCATGTTGTGTCAAACCCCCCAGACATGTTCTGTCAAACCCATTCAGTTTCAGTGTTAACACTGTGTTTCTCCTGCAGCTTTGAGACGGAGAAGGGTCTGTTCTGTAGTTACCATAGACAACCCTGGGTACGCCGCAAGATTCAGCAGTTTGAGTAAGTTAAAAATCACACATACACAGACATACACACACAGGAAAGAACAAAAGAGAAAATTAAACTGATTGTAATTTGTTCCTTTCTAGAATGGCCCGTCTGAGCTCAACATTTCTCTCCTCTCCAACCTCTCTCACCTCCACCTCCACCCCTACCACAACCTCCTTACCCTCCTCTCCACCCTCCATCAACTCCTCTCCTCCCTCTCTCACTTCCACTCCTACCTTCTTACCCTCCTCTCCTCTTTCTGTTTTCTCCTCTCTTTTCCCTCTTTCCTCCTCTTCTGCATCCGTACCTTCCTCTCCTCCCTCTCTCTCCTCCTCTCCTTCCTATCTCCTCTCCTCTCTTTTCCCTGCCTCCTCCTCTCCTCCCTCTATCTCTTCCTCTCCTCCCTCTCTCTCCTCCTCCCGTCATCGGGAATCGACCAAGAATGCCTCAACTCAACAGTCAACATCCAACCAGTAGAATCACTGCCAAGCTGAAGCTCCTCTGATGTTCCACTTTTTCATATCTATAAAGCAGACATTCAATATGCATATTACATTCATATTGAATATCTTATTCATATTGATGTTTTTCATAGTCTGATTATCTAGTTATACTTGAACTCAGTTGCCATAATCATGTTCAATGGGTTGTTCGAGTTATTTATGAATTATATTTAAGATCAGTATCGTATGTGTTCATTTTTTTAATTTATTCAAGTACTTATGGGGACTTGTAGTACCTTTTTGATGTTTAGATGAATAATATAATTTGGCTGTTTGTAATTCATCATGTCAATGAGTTATCAATGTTATTTAATAAATGTATTTATTTATTAAGTACTTATACATTTACTTTGTTTATTTTCTATCAATCAACGTTATTTTGAATTTGCAATATGCAGACATCGCTCCACCACTTCTTGGTTTCTAAAATGTCAGTTTACGTGACAGAACAAGCAATGTATAGTGTAGAGAATCGTTGTACCATCCAAACCGCTGTGAAATATAATTTCAATAACCCGGAATATTGTATTTTCAGCTGTTTGAATCTGGTGTACAAAACCAAAAGTAAAAGACTAAAAAACTAAGATTAAGAACAGGAAGCATTGAAATAGCACTCATAGAACAGATTTACTGCTTCTTAGACTTGCTTTCAATGAGAACGATAGATCTATAACTAATTTTCTATGTGAATTTTGTAGGATCACCCTAAAGTTACTTATTGTAGCTGTAAGAGATGTTTGTAAGAACATTTTCATTTTATGCTTATTCATTCAACTTAGGTGTAAACATCAGGAAATCTATGAAAATTTGCTGGAAATGAAACAGAAAATAAAATGATGGAAATTTTCTTTTGGGTCATCAGTCTGACTGTTTTGACATCACGGTGCAGACAGAAAAAAACACCATGCATTTGCATCATCAGCTGTTCACACTTTTTAGTGTCTATGTGTGTATGTGTGTGTACCCTTAATTAATCCATCTTTCTCAGAAAGACTGCTGCAGGGGGTTGAGTGTGTACCCTTAATTAATCCATCTTTCTCAGAAAGACTGCTGCAGGGGTTGAGTGTGTACCCTTAATTAATCCATCTTTCTCAGAAAGACTGCTGCAGGTGTTGGTGGTTTGTCAAGTGAGGTAGTAGGGGGTGAAATAAAGACAGAAAAGGAAAGAGAGAGGCGGAGGTGTGAAAATACCATTACCAATACTGACCACATCGTACAATGACACACACATGAACAAAGCAAGGTGGGACTTGCCACTTGTGCTGTTTGTAACCCACTGTGAGATACAAAACCTGACACTTCCACTGCCTTCCAGACAGACTCATCGCCACGGTTACCAGACCAATCAGTAGACCTCCGACCCGTCTCCGTAGTTTAGCGCCTAGCAGAGTAGCTATCTGTCTCTGTTGGTCTGTCGAACAGTCGGTACATCAATCTGTCTGTCCGTCCATTCGTCCGTCCGTCAGCCAGTCAGTAAGCCAGTCAATTAGTCAGCCAGCCAGTCATTAAATCAGTCAGCCAGACAGTCAGCATGTCCGTGTTCCAGTCCTGATCACCATGTGTGTGCACCTTACCTCTGTGTCTGCTAACTGTGAGGACTGATTCACTGATTGATTGGTTGATTGATGATGTGGTGAATGTTTGAATACCACATTATATTGTATACATTCTATATATGAATATATAATATCTATATTATACTATACACACACATTAAAATGCAGAAAATGTTACAATGTGGTTAAAGTTTCCATTGAGTTACTGTAATTGACAGGCTTTCGACAGACCTCCTATAACTCAGACCTCTTGGACCCAGAGTGGTCCACGAACAACAGTTCTCTATACATTTAAAATACTTTTTAACGGTTTAGTTCTACATGTGGGGATGATAATAACTAACCGTTTGAATATACTGCATTTTCAGTAGATTTGAATGTACCTTTAAACATGCATGCACACACACAGGTACAGCTTGTTTCATTTCCTGGTTGCTATATTTGACCTTTGACACCTCTGAGATAGGCAAGGTCACATGGTTTCCTGTCAGTGTCTCATAACTAAAAATACACCATGTTTATGGTTAGTTTAGAGATCAGAGGCTGCGTTTACACAGGCAGCCCATTACCATCTATTTTCCACTACTTGGTCTTTTGACCAATTACATCAGATCTCTTTCACATGAGCTCTTTTTCAGAGCTGATCTGATTTGTCAAAACACCAATTAGTAAAAACAACATTTAATTGGGCTACCTGTCTAAATCTTTTACTTCTGTCACTCTCTGTCACTTGCTTTCTCTGTCACTTCCTCTCTCTGTCACTTCCTTTCTCTGTCACTTCCTCTCTCTGCCACTTCCTCTCTCTGTCACTTCCTTTCTCTGTCACTTCCTTTCTCTGTCACGTACTTTCTTCCCCTTTCTCAGGTCGTCAGCAAACTAAGGTAACCACAAGTTGCTGCACAAGTGTGTCTAACACTCACATCAAATTTAGACTGCAAGGATACCACATCCAAAACGTCATGCCACCCTGTGTGGATGCCATCGTGTAAGGCTCGCACACACACACACACACACACACACACACACACACACACACACACACACACACACACACACACACACACACACACACACACACACACACACACACACACACACACACACACACAGTCTTATCTTTCTGTCTCTCTCTAGGTTTGAATGGGATGAAAAAGTAAAGAAGACATGTTGGACTATGACTGGAACCCTCTCCACTGTAAACACGCCTCCTCACCATCTAGTGCATCCTCCTCCCAAGATCCTCTATCAGCATACTTCACTTTTCTGCTTATTTTGTGTCTGTCTGGTCCTTAAGATTATTTGGGTAGTGTGGCTCGTTGGTGGCTGGGCAAGCCAGGGTTGGGGCGATCCACGGGGGACCAGTCGGGTGTGGCGCATTCACACGAGCGCCGGATAGGCGCAGCTAGCTTTACAGTGTGTTCCGTCGTCGTGGGGGCTAATGTTGTTCATACATGTGGTTACACTGATCTAAGACAGAGACAAAATTGCCATGGGGGAACATGCCCCCCCCCCCCCCCAATATTCAGAACAGGTCGATTCATCCTCCCCAATAATTACTTAAAAAATTGGGGGTAGCATAGAATATGAACACGTCATCAGCAGTGGCAAAATGTGTAGAATTGCAGGAAATTAGCTTTAAAGTAACTGTTCAGTGTTTCCAGATTTCTATAAAATATGACCTACAATTAATTAAAATATGAGTGATTTTTTAAAATAAGTATATTAAAAGGAAGATTTTATGGTGTGGTCATACCCCAACAACAGAATGTTGTGGGCGTATTCTGATCATTAAAAATATGACATCTTCCATGAGGAAATACCAAGCATTTTTTTAAACAGTCTATTTGAGATATAAGTTTGAGGTGGGGTTTTCAAAGTGTTTTTTATCCAATTTATGCTTCTGCCACAAATACGAGAAAAGGATGAGTCAACAACATTGTTTGGGTATGAGTTAACAGAAAAGCAACTGGACATTTACTTTAAACATCCTTCCACTTATCCTTCCACTTATACTGTGTTTTCAAAATACCCCTCAAGAGAGGCACAATAAGTCATGTCAAACTGTGTAGAATTGCACAACAATTTCGCCCTTTGTCTGAGCATACAGTAGTGTTCTGAAGTGACATACGGCATAGCAGAGCTGAGAGTCTAACCTCTTAACACCACCTAGTGGCCAGCTGGGACGACACAGTGTGTCTGAGGTGGAGTAGGACCACAGATGTCGTGAGTACCATGAGCGGCCTGCTGTGTGTCACCTTCATACACATGCACTGACCTGGCTGTAGAGAGAGCAGCAGGGGTCCTGTAGATAGTAACAGTGTTTTATTTATGTGATGGCCGCTCCTCTATATATTATTACACTTTTAGAAACACACTGAGACCATTCAGAGAGAGAGAGAGAGAGAGAGATGATTAAAGGTAGGAAAAAATGATGAGAGAGTGTGGAAAGAGAGGGGGTAGAGAGAGAGAGATGAGGGGAGAGAAGAGAGATGAGGGGAGAGAAGAGAGAGATGAGGTGGGAGAAGAGAGAGATGAGGGGAGAGAAGAGAGGGATGAGGGGAGAAAAGAGAGATGAGTGAAGAGAACAGAGAGATGAGGGGGGAGTAGAGAGAGAAATGTGAGAAGGATAGAGGGCAATCAAGCAGTCTGTCTGAATAGGAGCTTAATGACCCAGAGTGTATTGTGTGTGTGTGTGTGTGTGTGTATGTGTTGTGAGACAATAATAGCTGATGTTGCCTTCTCAACCCATTAGCTCTCGAAAGTACCAGTGAAGCTCTCAGACACACCTATATAACTTATTTAAAGAAAAATAGAGAGAGAGAGAGAGAGAGAGAGAGAGAGAGAGAGAGAGAGAGAGAGAGAGAGAGAGAGAGAGAGAGTGTCACACTCTGATCTGTTTCACCTGTCCTCGTTATTGTCTCCACCCCCTTCAGGTGTCGCTTGTTTTCCCCAGTGTATTTATCCCTGTGTTTCCTGTCTCTTTGTGTCAGTTCGTCTTGTATGTTTCCAAGTCAACCAGCGTTTTTCCCGTTCTCCGGCCAGCTGTAAAGTGTTCCTGTCTGTCATTGTGAGGAGAGTTAGTCCCAGGGCCAGCTGTAAAGTGTTCCTGTCTGTCATTGTGAGGAGAGTTAGTCCCAGGGCCAGCTGTAAAGTGTTCCTGTCTGTCATTGTGAGGAGAGTTAGTCCCAGGGCCAGCTGTAAAGTGTTCCTGTCTGTCATTGTGAGGAGAGTTAGTCCCAGGGCCAGCTGTAAAGTGTTCCTGTCTGTCATTGTGAGGAGAGTTAGTCCCAGGGCCAGCTGTAAAGTGTTCCTGTCTGTCATTGTGAGGAGAGTTAGTCCCAGGGCCAGCTGTAAAGTGTTCCTGTCTGTCATTGTGAGGAGAGTTAGTCCCAGGGCCAGCTGTAAAGTGTTCCTGTCTGTCATTGTGAGGAGAGTTAGTCCCAGGGCCAGCTGTAAAGTGTTCCTGTCTGTCATTGTGAGGAGAGTTAGTCCCAGGGCCAGCTGTAAAGTGCTCCTGTTTGTCATTGTGAGGAGAGTTAGTCCCAGGGCCAGCTGTAAAGTGTTCCTGTCTGTCATTGTGAGGAGAGTTAGTCCCAGGGCCAGCTGTAAAGTGTTCCTGTCTGTCATTGTGAGGAGAGTTAGTCCCAGGGCCAGCTGTAAAGTGTTCCTGTCTGTCATTGTGAGGAGAGTTAGTCCCAGGGCCAGCTGTAAAGTGCTCCTGTCTGTCATTGTGAGGAGAGTTAGTCCCAGGACCAGCTGTAGTGTGTTCCTGTCTGTCTCTGTCTGTCTGTCTGTCTGTTTAGGACAGAGAGATACAGAGGACTGTAAGGGAGTGTCTGTGTGAGGGTTTAGGACAGAGAGATACAGAGGACTGTAAGGGAGTGTCTGTGTGAGGGTTTAGGACAGAGAGATACAGAGGACTGTAAGGGAGTGTCTGTGTGAGGGTTTAGGACAGAGAGATACAGAGGACTGTAAGGGAGTGTCTGTGTGAGGGTTTAGGACAGAGAGATACAGAGGACTGTAAGGGAGTGTCTGTGTGAGGGTTTAGGACAGAGAGATACAGAGGACTGTAAGGGAGTGTCTGTGTGAGGGTTTAGGACAGAGAGATACAGAGGACTGTAAGGGAGTGTCTGTGTGAGGGTTTAGGACAGAGAGATACAGAGGACTGTAAGGGAGTGTCTGTGTGAGGGTTTAGGACAGAGAGATACAGAGGACTGTAAGGGAGTGTCTGTGTGAGGGTTTAGGACAGAGAGATACAGAGGACTGTAAGGGAGTGTCTGTGTGAGGGTTTAGGACAGAGAGATACAGAGGACTGTAAGGGAGTGTCTGTGTGAGGGTTTAGGACAGAGAGATACAGAGGACTGTAAGGGAGTGTCTGTGTGAGGGTTTAGGACAGAGAGATACAGAGGACTGTAAGGGAGTGTCTGTGTGAGGGTTTAGGACAGAGAGATACAGAGGACTGTAAGGGAGTGTCTGTGTGAGGGTTTAGGACAGAGAGATACAGAGGACTGTAAGGGAGTGTCTGTGTGAGGGTTTAGGACAGAGAGATACAGAGGACTGTAAGGGAGTGTCTGTGTGAGGGTTTAGGACAGAGAGATACAGAGGACTGTAAGGGAGTGTCTGTGTGAGGGTTTAGGACAGAGAGATACAGAGGACTGTAAGGGAGTGTCTGTGTGAGGGTTTAGGACAGAGAGATACAGAGGACTGTAAGGGAGTGTCTGTGTGAGGGTTTAGGACAGAGAGATACAGAGGACTGTAAGGGAGTGTCTGTGTGAGGGTTTAGGACAGAGAGATACAGAGGACTGTAAGGGAGTGTCTGTGTGAGGGTTTAGGACAGAGAGATACAGAGGACTGTAAGGGAGTGTCTGTGTGAGGGTTTAGGACAGAGAGATACAGAGGACTGTAAGGGAGTGTCTGTGTGAGGGTTTAGGACAGAGAGATACAGAGGACTGTAAGGGAGTGTCTGTGTGAGGGTTTAGGACAGAGAGATACAGAGGACTGTAAGGGAGTGTCTGTGTGAGGGTTTAGGACAGAGAGATACAGAGGACTGTAAGGGAGTGTCTGTGCTTATTACTTTGAAATGATTAACGGGTCACCACTTGCTATAAAGGCGTCCACATGCTTCCCAGGCAGAACTGTTAGGAAGAGTTTGTGTACATATTATGATGACATTTTGTGAAGTTTTTCATCGCTTTGGACTTCTTTAAGGTTTTCTTCAATTGTTCGGTAGCCGAAGTGTATGCCCCTTCGTCGGTGATTGTTCAACAGTAGGGATCCTTCAGCAAAGTCTTTGTTGCCATTAAACAAGACACGAGGAGACTGGGCGAGTGGGAGAGTCTAATGAAGATGGCTGACAGGGAAAAAAGGAGGAAAATGGAACATAGTATGCGTAAATATGGAGTGGGGGATTCCATAAGGCTTCTGGGAGATTTGGTGAAGGAGAAGATGGTGGACAACCAAAAGTTCTCCATTCCAAATTCCTTAAACATATTCCACTTTTCTATATTTTTTGAAGAGCTACAGAAGGAAATTGAATGTGATGAGAGTGAGGATGAATTAACTGTGGTGGCAGGTGCAGTGATGACCTCCGAGAAGGAGCTGAAAACTGTGACTTGCTTTGCTCTCCGGAGCTGGGCGCCATTGAAAGGGGTGATACCGGGTGTGGCATTAAGTGTTGAGGAGGACCAGCTCAAATGAAATATTCCTGGTGTCTGTGATGCCTGCCGTTTGGTGCAACGCAGACCCGTGGTGAAACGGAGACGACATTGTCAAATCAAAATCAAATCAAATGTTATTGGTCACATACACATGTTTAGCAGATGTTATTGCGGGTGTAGCGAAATGCTTGTGTTCCTATCGCCAACAGAGCAGTAGTATCTAACAATTCACAACAATACACACACATCTGAAAGTAAAATAATGGACTTAAGAGATATATATTAGGATGAGCAATGTCGGAGTGGCATTGACTAAATACAGTAGAATAGAATACAGTATCTAAACATTATTAAAGTGACTAGTGTTCCATAATTAAAGTGACGAGTGTTCCATTATTAAAGTGACGAGTGTTCCATTATTAAAGTGAATAGAGTTCCATAATTAAAGTGACTAGTGTTCCATTATTAAAGTGACGAGTGTTCCATTATTAAAGTGAATAGAGTTCCATAATTAAAGTGACTAGTGTTCCATTATTAAAGTGACTAGTGTTCCATTATTAAAGTGACGAGTGTTCCATTATTAAAGTGAATAGAGTTCCATAATTAAAGTGACTAGTGTTCCATTATTAAAGTGACTAGTGTTCCATTATTAAAGTGACGAGTGTTCCATTATTAAAGTGAATAGAGTTCCATAATTAAAGTGACTAGAGTTCCATTATTAAAGTGACTAGTGTTCCATTATTAAAGTGACTAGTGTTCCATAATTAAAGTGACTAGTGTTCCATTATTAAAGTGACTAGTGTTCCATAATTAAAGTGACTAGTGTTCCATTATTAAAGTGACTAGTGTTCCATTATTAAAGTGGCCAGTGATTAAAGTGACAGCAGCCTCTAAGGTGCAGGGTTGAGTAACCTGGTGGTAGCTGGCTAGTCTTATGGCCTTGAGATAGAAGCTGTTTTTCAGTGTCTCGGTCCCAGCTTTGATGCACCTGTACTGACCTCGCCTTCTGGATGATAGCGGGGTGAACAGGCCGTGGTTCGGGTGGTTGTTGTCCTTGATGATCTTTTTGGCCTTCCTGTGACATGCTGTAGGTGTCCTGGAGGACAGGCAGTCTGTCCTGCTGAGTTTTGATGCGTCTTTGTCCGACAAGGTCAAGTCAGGAAGTGTCAGTTGTCCCTTGAGAGGTTCTGTTCTGATAATATTTTAGGTGCCATGCTTATGGTGTAGGAGGAGTTTGTGCATATATTATGATGACATTTTGCGACGTTTTTCTTCGCTTTGGACTTCTTTGGTAGGAGGGAGATTCCTAGATGTGAGAAGTGTGCAAGAGGGCATTTAATTTTATTTAATTAGGATCTCTTTTAGTCCTCATTTAGACAAATCTTCCAGAGTCCTTAAACATTAAAATACAATTTATAATACAATCACATTTTCACATATAACACACTGTTACAAACACCAGACATAATACACTGAAATATTGACCAGATAAATACTGTAACAGTCTGAAAAGAGAGATTGATTCCTTCCCTCTACCGTAGTCCTTCACAACCTTCCAATGTATTATAGTTAAATGGTTGTAAAGTATTGTTTGACTTTACATATTGAACGTTTTCTGGTTTGCTCAGAAATTATTCTACTTCTTCATTACTCTGAATCAAAATGTAATTTAGCCTATTTCTCTTTTCTGCCGGGATAACACATAGATGGTGGAACATCTATTCCCAGTGTTGACTGAATATCTGTCTCTTACTTGCTCAATACTGTCCTGAATGGAGGTGGGCCGTTTTAAATGGTGTGCATTGTGAAAGAAAAGAATCCAGTTTTTTTTTTCAATTATCTTATTGATTAATGAGTACCCAAGAGCATTGTGCATGACTACAACAGAATAATCATACATCCACCTTAAAACAATCCTTGCTGCTTTGTTCTGTGCAATCTGTAGCCTCCTAATTTCCCCTACTGATGCATTTCTCCAGACCGCAGAACAGTTGTTCACCTCACTCCCAATTAATGCTTGGGTTATTTGCTTAAGAATCTTTCCCGGTAAATATTTAGCTATCTTTCTGATCATGCATGCAATTGTAATATTTTTTTCACAGACGAGTTATTTGTACAAGCACGAGAAGCAGTTGTCTAGCTGCACCCCTAGTAGTTTGGTTTCTGACACTTCCTCAATTTGTACTCCCCCCATACTTAATTGTATCCCATGTTGTGTTGGCCTTTTCCTGGTGAACCAGACCAACATAACCTTGGTTTTCTTGGCATTCAGGTTTGTTCCACCAAACCCACTCCCTGATACTTCCCAGATCTACTTGTAGACCTTGCTGTACCTGTTGAACCAATTGTCTTGCTGTATAAATTGTCGTTTCATCAGAAATATAGTAGCTTGAGTTTCAGATAAGGCATAAGGAAGGTCGTTGGTATATATTAAATAAAGAAGTGGTCAAAGGCAGCTGCCCTGCGGTATTCCATAGTTTAAAGCATGAGGGGAAGAAAACAACCCATTGATATAGGGGGACTGTTTCCTATCAGCAAGATATGATTGTACCCAATTCAATGCTGTCTCCTTAAACACATAATGCATTCATTTTGTCAAAATTATTTCATTATCCACTAAATCAAATGCCGCAGTAAAATCTAAAAATAGTACACCCACAAACCTGTCATTATCCACAGCATTGAGCCACTGGTCAGTCATGTCAATCAATGCAGTGGTCCTGGAATGGTTTTTGCGATAAGCATGCTGATTGGCTGTGATTAGGTCATTCTTTTCCATGTTCTCCCATATTTGTCTACTCACAATACCCTCCAATATCTTACTGAGTGAAGGGAGCAGACTGATTGGTCAGATATTGGAATGAGTAATGGGTTCTTTGCTGTCTTTCAGGATTGGACACAGTTTAACATGCTTCCATACCTTTTCCAGTGACTAATTAAATATGTACTTCAGTGGAGCTGCAATCTGAGAAGCAGCACAGTGAAACAAAATTGGCCATAAGATCATAACCTGTAGATTTACCATTTTGGTAATGACTTCGGTAGGTTTAACACCTCCTGGTAAAAACAATGGCAGACTAAAAGAGCAGGTTTTGTTGCTCACAATATGATCATCAAAAATTTGGACAATAGCATGTTTGGAAGAATGGGTGTTTGCATTATCTGTCAATAATGTTGTTTTCTTTTTACAAATCTGCAAAATGATTGGCAATATCAGCTGTATTTATTGTTCTCCTGTCAACTTCCACACTTGATGGGCATGATGAGAGTGAGAGTGAGATATGGCCTTTCTTGATTCAACACTCTCGCTCTCTCTCTCTCTCAATTCAAGGGCTTTATTGGCAAGGGAAACATATGTTAACATTGCCAAAGCAAGTGAAATAGATAATATACAAAAGTGAAATAAACAATTCAAATGAAGAGTAAACATTACACTCACAGAAGTTCCAAAAGAATAAAGACATTACAAATGTCATATTATGTATATATACAGTGTTGTAACGATGGTAAAATAAATAAACATAAATATGGGTTGTATTTGCAATGGTGTTTGTTCTTCACTTGTGGCAACAGGTCACAAATCTTGCTGCTGTGATGGCAAACTGAGGTATTTCACCAGTAGATATGGGAGTTTATCAAAATTGGGTTTGTTTTCAAATTCTTTGTGGATCTGTGTAATCTGAGGAAAATATATGTCTCTAATATGGTCATACATTTGGCAGGAGGTTAGGAAGTGCAGCTCAGTTTCCACCTACTTTTAGGTGGAACGCCTGTCTTCTCTTGAGAGCCAGGTCTGTCTACGGCGGCCTTTCTCAATTGCAAGGCTATGCTCACTGAGTCTGTACATAGTCAAAGCTTTCCTTTAGTTTGGGTTAGTCACAGTGGTCAGGTATTCTGCCACTGTGTACTCTCTGTTTAGGGCCAAATAGCATTCTTGTGCACTCTGATTTTTTTGTTAATTCTTTCCAATGTGTCAAGTAATTCTCTTTTTGTTTTCTCATGATTTGGTTGGGTCTAATTGTGTTGCTATGTGGGGTCTGTTTGTGTTTGTGAACAGAGCCCCAGGACTAGCTTGCTTAGGGGACTATTCTCCAGGTTCATCTCTTTGTAGATGAAGGCTTTTTTATGGAAGGTTTGGGAATCGCTTCCTTTTAGGTGGTTGTAGAATTTAACGGCTCTTTTCTGGATTTTGATAATTAGCGGGTATCGGCCTAATTCTGCTCTGCATGCATTATTTGGTATTTGATGTTGTACACAGAGAATGTTTTTGCAGAATTCTGCAAGCAGAGTCTCAATTTGGTGTTTGTCCCATTTTGTGAATTCTTGGTTGGTGAGCGGACCCCAGACCTCACAACCATAAAGGGCAACGGGTTCTTTAACTGATTCAAGTATTTTTAGCCAGATCCTCATTGGTATGTAGAATTTGATGTTCCTTTTGATGGCATAGAAGGCCCTTCTTGCCTTGTCTCTCAGATCGTTCACAGTTTTGTGGAAGTTACCTGTTGCGCTGATGTTTAGGCCAAGGTATGTATAGTTTTTGTGTGTGCTGTAGGGCAACGGTGTCTATATGGATTTTCTAATTGTGGTCCTGGCGACTAGACCTTTTTTGGAACACCATTATTTTTGTCTTACTAAGATTTACCGGCAGGGCGCAGGTCTGGCAGAATCTGTGCAGAAGATCTAGGTGCTGCTGTAGGCCCTCCTTGGTTGGTGACAGAAGCACCAGATCATCAGCAAACAGTAGACATTTGACTTCAGATTCTAGTAGGGTGAGGCCGGGTGCTGCAGACTGTTTTAGTGCCCTTGCCAATTCGTTGATATACAGTCGTGGCAAAAAGTTTTGAGAATGACACAAATATTAATTTTCACAAAGTCTGCTGCTTCAGTGTCTTTAGATATTTTTGTCAGACGTTACTATGGAATACTGAAGTATAATTACAAGCATTTCATAAGTGTCAAAGGCTTTTATTGACAATTACATGAAGTTGATGCAAAGAGGCAATATTTGCAGTGTTGACCCTTCTTTTTCAAGACCTCTGCAATCTGCCCTGGCATGCTGTCAATTAACTTCTGGGCCACATCCTGACTGATGGCAGCACATTCTTGCATAATCAATGCTCGGAATTTGTGGGGTTTTGTTTGTCCACCCGCCTCTTGAGGATTGACCACAAATTCTCAATGGGATTAAGGTCTGGGGAGTTTCCTGGCCATGAACCCAAAATATCGATGTTTTGTTCCCCGAGCCACTTAGTTATCACTTTTGCCTTATGGCAAGGTGCTTTATCATGCTGGAAAAGGCATTGTTTGTCACCAAACTGTTCCTGGATGGTTGGGAGAAGTTGCTCTCGGAGGATGTGTTGGTACCATTCTTTATTCATGGCTGTGTTCTTAGGCAAAATTGTGAGTGAGCCCACTCCCTTGGCTGAGAAGCAACCCCACACATGAATGGTTTCAGGATGTTTTACTGTTGGCATGACACAGGACTGATGGTAGTGCTCACCTTGTCTTCTCCGGACAAGCTTTTTTTCCGGATGCCCCAAACAATCGGAAAGAGAATTCATCAGAGAAAATGACTTTACCCCAGTCCTCAGCAGTCCAATCCCTGTACCTTTTGCAGAATATCAGTCTGTCCCTGATGTTTTTCCTGGAGAGAAGTGGCTTATTTGATGCCCTTCTTGACACCAGGCCATCCTCCAAAAGTCTTTGCCTCACTGTGCATGCAGATGCACTCACTCCTGCCTGCTGCCATTCCTGAGCAAGCTCTGTACTGGTGGTGCCCCGATCCCGCAGCTGAATCAACTTTAGGAGACGGTCCTGGCGTTTGCTGGACTTTCTTGGGCACCCTGAAGCCTTCTTCACAACAATTGAACCGCTCTCCTTGAAGTTCTTGATGATCCGATAAATGGTTGATTTAGGTGCAATCTTACTGGCAGCAATATCCTTGCCTGTGAAGCCCTTTTTGTGCAAAGCAATGATGATGGCATGTGTTTCCTTGCAGGTAACCATGGTTGACAGAGGAAGAACAATGATTCCAAGCATCACCCTCCTTTTGAAGCTTCCAGTCTGTTATTCAAACTCAATCAGCATGACAGAGTGATCTCCAGCCTTGTCCTCGTCAACACTCACACCTGTGAGGACAGGTAAGGGGAAGGAAGTGAGTTTTAGAGCTGGGCTGTACTGGGACAGGTAAGGGGAAGGAAGTGAGTGAGTGTTAGAGCTGGGCTGTACTGGGACAGGTAAGCGGAAGGGAGTGTGTGTTAGAGCTGGGCTGTACTGGGACAGGTAAAGGGAAGGGAGTGTGTGTTAGAGCTGGGCTGGACTGGGACAGGTAAGGGGAAGGGAGTGTGTGTTAGAGCTGGGCTGGACTGGGACAGGTAAGGGGAAGGAAGTGAGTGAGTGTTAGAGCTGGGCTGTACTGGGACAGGTAAGCGGAAGGGAGTGTGTGTTAGAGCTGGGCTGTACTGGGACAGGTAAGGGGAAGGGAGTGTGTGTTAGAGCTGTGCTGTACTGGGACAGGTAAGGGGAAGGGAGTGTGTGTTAGAGCTGGGCTGTACTGGGACAGGTAAGGGGAAGGGAGTGTGTGTTAGAGCTGGGCTGTACTGGGACAGGTGAGAGGAAGGAAGTGAGTGTTAGGGGATTAGAGCTGGGATGTAACAGGGTACATGGTTTTTGAAGTGATTGCCAGGTCAAGAGGATTTGTTTTAACATATGTAAACTCTTCTCTCTCCTCAGTAGATGGAGAAAAGCTGGCGTCGTGCTGTAAGACAGTGTCTAGGACAGAGGTGACCGATCCCATCACAGGCTACTGGATTCAGAACTATAACGCTCCTTGTGTACGGACCGTCATGTAAGGAACATATCTTTTAGTCTTTATTTCATTTAGGTTTATCCAGTCTCATATGTTGTCACAAAGTGCTTGACAGTATGTAGCGGCCATGTTGTGTCAAACCCCCCAGACATGTTGTGTCAAACTCATTCAGTTTCAGTGTTAACACTGTGTTTCTCCTGCAGCTTTGAGACGGAGAAGGGTCTGTTCTGTAGTTACCATAGACAACCCTGGGTACGCCGCAAGATTCAGCAGTTTGAGTAAGTTAAAAATCACACATACACAGACATACACACACAGGAAAGAACAAAAGAGAAAATGAAAGTGATTGTAATTTGTTCCTTTCTAGAATGGCCCGTCTGAGCTCAACATTTCCCTCGCTCTCCTTTCCGATCTCTCTCACCTCCACCCCTACCACGACCTCTTTACCCTCCTCTCCACCCTCTCTCACCTCTTCTCCTCCCTCTGTTTTCTCCTCTTTTCCCTGCTTCCCCTCTTCTCCATCCGTAACTTCCTCTCACACCTCTCTCCTCCTCTCCTTCCTATCTCCTCTCCTCTCTTTTCCCTGCCTCCTCCTCTCCTCCCTCTATCTCTTCCTCTCCTCCCTCTAACTCTTCCTCTTCTCCCTCGCTCTCCTCCTCCTGTCATCGGGAATCGACCAAGAATGCCTCAACTCAACAGTCAACATCCAACCAGTAGAATCACTGCCAAGCTGAAGCTCCTCTGATGTTCCACTTTTTCATATCTATAAAGCAGACATTCAATATGCATATTACATTCATATTGAATATCTTATTCATATTGATGTTTTTCATAGTCTGATTATCTAGTTATAATTTATTCAGTTGTCATCATGTAAAATCGGTTACTAGAGTTGGAGAACAAATGTAGGCAGGGAACTGCTGCTAAGGTACACAATAGTTTGTTTGGTAGACAGAAGAGGACCAAGGCACTCTTCATATATTAAATTAAAATGCCTTTATTTGTATGGCATGTTCAATGGAAACAAAGTTTAAAAATGCAGACACGTTTCGGCTGCATGGCCTTCGTCAGGGAGTACAACGATTTGATAATACAATGTCCTCTTTTGAACTGCTTTTTCCAATCAACCCTGATTTGAAGAGGCAGTGGTTACAGAATTCATTAGAGCAGTTATAGTTTACATTTACATTTAAGTCATTTAGCAGACGCTCTTATCCAGAGCGACTTACAAATTGGTGCATTCACCTTATGATATCCAGTGGAACAACCACTTTACAATAGTGCATCTAAATCTTTTAAGGGGGGGGGGGGGGGGGGGTTAGAAGGATTACTTTATCCTATCCTAGGTATTCCTTAAAGAGGTGGGGTTTCAGGTGTCTCCGGAAGGTGGTGATTGACTCCGCTGTCCTGGCGTCGTGAGGGAGCTTGTTCCACCATTGGGGTGCCAGAGCAGCAAACAGTTTTGACTGGGCTGAGCGGGAACTGTGCTTCCTCAGAGGTAGGGGGGCCAGCAGGCCAGAGGTGGATGAACGCAGTGCCCTTGTTTGGGTGTAGGGCCTGATCAGAGCCTGAAGGTATGGAGGTGCCGTTCCCTTCACAGCTCCGTAGGCAATCACCATGGTCTTGTAGCGGATGCGAGCTTCAACTGGAAGCCAGTGGAGAGAGCGGAGGAGCGGGGTGACGTGAGAGAACTTGGGAAGGTTGAACACCAGACGGGCTGCGGCGTTCTGGATGAGTTGTAGGGGTTTAATGGCACAGGCAGGGAGCCCAGCCAACAGCGAGTTGCAGTAATCCAGACGGGAGATGACAAGTGCCTGGATTAGGACCTGCGCCGCTTCCTGTGTGAGGCAGGGTCGTACTCTGCGAATGTTGTAGAGCATGAACCTACAGGATCGGGTCACCGCCTTGATGTTAGTGGAGAACGACAGGGTGTTGTCCAGGATCACGCCAAGGTTCTTAGCACTCTGGGAGGAGGACACAAGGGAGTTGTCAACCGTGATGGCGAGATCATGGAACGGGCAGTCCTTCATAGTTATTATGAATTATATTTTAAACCAGTATCTTATGTGTTTATTTATTAATCTATTCAAGTACTTATGGGGACTTATAGTACTTTTTGTGGTTTAGATGAATAGGTTCATATTTGGCTGTCTGTAATTCATCATGTCAATGAGTTATCAATATTATTTAATAAATGTATTTATTTACTTATACATTTACTTTGTTAATTTTTTTATCAATCAATGTTATTTTAAATTTGCAATATGCAGAAATCGCTGGTAAAATTCTAAGTGTTTGCTTCATTTCAGTTTATGTGACAGAACAAGCAATAGTGTAGAGAATCATTGTACCATCCAAACCGTTGTGAAATATATTTTCAATAACCAAAAATACTGTATTTTCAGCTGTTTGAATCTGGTGTACAAAACCAAAAGTAAAAGACTAAAAAACGAAACTTAAGAACTGTAAGCTAAGAAATAGAGCTCATTGAACAGAGTTACTGCTTCTTAGACTTGCTTTCAATGAGAATGACATCTATAACTAATTTTCTATGTGAATTTGATCTGGTCACTCATAAAGTTACATATTGTAGCTGTAAGAGATGTTTGTAAGAACAATTTCATTTTATGCTTATCCATTCAACTTAGGTGTAAACATCAGGAAATCTATGAAACTTTGCTGGAAATGAAACAGAAAATTAAATTATGGAAATCTTCTTTTGGGTCATCAGTCTGACTGTTTTGACATCACGGTGCACACAGAAAAAAACACCATGCATTTGCATCATCAGCTGTTCACACTTTTTAGTGTCTATGTATGTGTGTGTACCCTTAATTAATCCATCTTTCTCAGAAAGACTGCTGCAGGTGTTGGTGGTTTGTCAAGTGAGGTAGTAGGGGGTGAAATAAAGACAGAAAAGGAAAGAGAGAGGCGGAGGTGTGAAAATACCATTACCAATACTGACCACATCGTACAATGACACACACATGAACAAAGCAAGGTGGGACTTGCCACTTGTGCTGTTTGTAACCCACTGTGAGATACAAAACCTGACACTTCCACTGCCTTCCAGACAGACTCATCGCCACGGTTACCAGACCAATCAGTAGACCTCCGACCCGTCTCCGTAGTTTAGCGCCTAGCAGAGTAGCCTGTCGAACAGTCGGTACATCAATCTGTCTGTCCGTCCATTCATCCGTCCGTCAGCCAGTCAGTAAGCCAGTCAGTCAGTCAGCCAGTCAGCCAGTCAGTCAGCCAGTCAGCCAGTCAGTCAGTCAGTCAGCCAGTCAGTCAGCATGTCCGTGTTCCAATCCAGGACCCTCTCTCTGGCCCTCCTGATCACCATGTGTGTCTACCTCACCTCTGTATCTGCTAACTGTGAGTACTGATTCACTGATTGATTCATTCATTGGTTGATTGATTGATGATGTAGTGAATGATTGAATACCACATTAGATTGTATACATTCTATAACTATATATGAATATATAATATATATATATCATGCTATATACACTCACATTAAAATGCAGAAAATGTTACAATGTGGTTAAAGTTTCCATTGAGTTACTGTAATTGACAGGCTTTCGACAGACCTCCTATAACTCAGACCTCTTGGACCCAGAGTGGTCCACGAACAACAGTTCTCTATACATTTAAAATACTTTTTAACGGTTTAGTTTTACATGGGGGGGATGATAATAACTAACCGTTTGAATATACTGCATTTTCAGTAGACCTCTGACACCAGGTCACATGGTTTCCTGTCAGTCTCATAACTTCATGCAGCTCACCCTGCACTATCAGCTCCAATGTAAATAACATGAGTAAGTCTACCTCTGATAAGCTTCCCAGTAAAGCATTAAAAACAATCAAACAACAGAAACGTGCTAAAAATAGCCCAAATTAACATATGTAGCCTAAGAAACAAGGTCCATGAAGTCAAAAACTAGCTTGTAACAGATGACATTCATATTCTGACTATCTCTGAAACTCACTTAGATAATACCTTTGATGATACAGTGGTAGCAATACATGGTTATAACATCTACCGAAAAGACAGAAATGCCAACAGAGGCGGTGTTGTGGTCTATATTCAGAACCACATTCCTGTAAAGCTTAGAGACAATCTAATGTTAAATACTGTTGAAGTAATATGGCTACAGGTTCATCTGCTTCACCTAAAACCCATTCTGGTGGGAAGCCGCTATAGACCACCAAGTGCTAACAGTCAGTATCTGGATAATATGTGTGAAATGCTTGATAATGTATGTGATATTAACAGAGAAGTATATTTTCTGGGTGATTTACATATTGACTGGCTATCATCAAGCTGCCCACTCAGGAAAAAACTGTAACTAGTGCCTGCAAACTGGATCAGGTTGTCAGTCAACCTACCAGGGTAGTTACAAACAGCACAGGAATTAAATCATCAACATGCATTGATCACATCTTTACTAATGCTGCAGATATTTGCTTTAAAGCAGTATCCAAATCCATAGGATGTAGTGATCACAATATAGTAGCCATATCTAGGAAAACCAAAGTTCCAAAGGCTGGGCCTAATATAGTGTATAAGAGGTCATACAAGAGGTGTTGTAGTGATTCATATGTTGATGATGTAAAGAATATTTGCTGGTCTGTGGTGTGTAATGAGGAGCAACCAGACGCTGCACTTGACAAATGTATGAAACTACTTATTCCAGTTACTAATAAGCACGCACCCATTAAGAAAATGACTGTAAAAACTGAAATCCCCTTGGATTGACGAGGAATTGAAAAATGGTATGGTTGAGAGGGATGAGGCAGAAGGTTTGGCAATTAAGTCTGGCTGCCCAAACTGACATGCCAGCAACAAACGCTGACACTTCACATCCAACTATATCGGACCATATTATGAAAGACAAGAATTGTACTTTTGAATTCGTTATTAAGTCAGTGTGGAAGAGGTGAACAAATTATTGTTGTCTATCAACAATGACAAGCCACTGACAATCTGGATGGAAAATGACTGAGGATAATAGCAGACAATATGCCACATCTTCAATTTAAGCCTTACAAGAGAGCGTGTGCCCCCAGGCTTGGAGGGAAGCTAAAGTCATTCCGCTACCTAAGAATAGTAAAACTTCCTTTACTGGCTCAAATAGCCGACCAATCAGCATGTTACCAACACTTAGTAAACTTCTGGAAAAAATGGTGTTTGACAATGCTACAATGCTATTTCACAGTTAACATATTGACAACAGAATTTCAGCATGCTTATAGGGAAGGACACTCAACAAGCACAGCACTTACACAAATGACTGATGATTGGCTGAGAGAAATTTATGATAAAATGATTGTGGGGCCTGTCTTGTTAGACTTCAGTGCAGCTTTTGACATTATCGATCATAGTCTGCTGCTGGAAAAATGTATGTTTTATGGCTTTACACCCCCTGCTATAATGTGGACAAAGAGTTACTTATCTAACAGAACACAGAGTGTGTTCTTTAAAATTGAAGCCTCTCAAATATAATCCAGTTAGAATCAGGAATTCCCCAGTTTAGCTGTTTAGGCCCCTTGCTTTTTTATAAATTTTTACTAACCACATGCCACTAACTTTGAGTAAAGCCAGAGTGTCTATGTATGGGGATGACTCATCACTATACACGTCAGCTACTACAGCGACTGAAATGACTGCAACACTCAACAAAGAGCTGCTGTTAGTTTCAGAGTGGGTGGCAAGGAATAAGTTAGCCCTAAATATTTCTAAAACTAAAAGCATCGTATTTGGAACAAAATACTCACTACACCTTAAACCTCAACTAAATCTTGTAATAAATAATGTGGAAATTGAGCAAGTTGAGATGACTAAACTGCTTGAAGTAACCCTAGATTGTAAACTCTTATGGTTAAAACATATTAATGCAGTAGTAGCTAAGATGGGGAGAAGTCTGTCTATAATAAAGCGATGCTCTGCCTTCTTAACAAAACTAGGGTCCTACAGGCCCTAGTTTTGTCGCACCCTCTACTGTTGTCAGGGGCCACAAACATTGGCACAGACACATGCACACACACACACGATAACATACGCACTATACATACACATGGATTTAGTACTGTAGATATGTGGTGGGGGGGGGGGGGGGGAGTATGGGCCTGAGGGCACACAGTGTGTTGGGAAATCTGTGAATGTATTGTAATGTTTTTAAAATTGTATAAACTGCCTTAATTTTGCTGGACCCCAGGAAGAGCTAATGGGGATCCATATAAGTACAAATACAAACTAAAAACACACCATGTTTATGGTTAGTTTAGAGATCAGAGGCTGCGTTTACACAGGCAGCCCATGATCATTTATTTTTTCCACTAAATGGTCTTTTGACCAATCACATCAGATCTCTTTCACATCAGATCTTTTTCAGAGCTGATCTGATTGGTCAAAAATACCAATTAGTAAAAACAAAAGAACAGAATTGGGCTGCCTGTCTAAATCTTTTATTTCTGTCTTTCTCTGTCTCCCTTTCTCTCTCACTTCCTTTCTTCCCTTTTATCTATCAGATCGTCGGCCAACTAAGGTCACCACAAGTTGCTGCACAAGTGTGTCTGACTCTCACATCAAATTTAGACTGCAAGGATACCACATCCAAAACGCCATGCCACCCTGTGTTGATGCCATCGTGTAAGTCTCGAACACACACACACACACACACACACACACACACACACACACACACACACACACACACACCTTGTTGGCTGCTTTTTCTTCACTCTGCAGTCCGACTCATCCCAAACCATCTCAATTTGGTTGAGGTCGAGGGATTGTGGAGGCCAGGTCATCTGATGCAGCACTCCATCACTCTCCTTCTTGGTCAAATAGCCCCTACACAGCCTGGAGGTGTGTTGGGTCATTGTCCTGTTGAAAAACAAATGATAATCCCACTAAGCTTAAACCAGATGAGATGGCGTATTGCTGCAGAATTCTGTGGTAGTCATGCTGGTTAAGTGTGCCTTAAATTCTAAATAAATCACAGACAGTGTCACCAGCAAAGCACCCCAATACCATAACACCTCCGCCTCCATGCTTCACGGTGGGAAATACACATGCAGAGATCATCCGTTCACCCACAACCCGTCTCACAAAGACACAGCGGTTGGAACCAAAAATGTCAAATTTGGACTCCAGACCAAAAGACAAATGTTCTACTGGTCTAATGTCCATTGCTCGTGTTTCTTGGCCCAAGCAAGTCTCTTCTTCTTATTGGTGTCCTTTAGTAGTGATTTCTTTGCAGCAATTCAACCATGAAGGCCTGATTCACGCAGTCTCCTCTGAACAGTTGATGTTGAGATGTGTCTGTTACTTGAACTCTGTGAAGCATTTATTTGGGTTGCAATTTCTGAGGCTGGTAACTCTAATGAACTTATCCTCTGCAGCAGAGGTAACTCTGAGTCTTCCATTCCAGTTTCATCATAGCGCTTGATGGTTTTTGCGACTTCACTTGAAGTAACTTTCAAAGTTCTTGAATTTTTCTGCATTGACTGACCTTCATGTCTTAAAGTAATGATGGACTGTGGTTTCTCTTTGTTTATTTGAGCTGTTCTTGCCATAATATGGAGTTGGTTTTTTACCAAATAGGGCTATCTTCTGTATACCCCTCTACATTTTCACAACACAACTGATTGGCTCAAACGCATTAAGTAAAGAAATTCCACAAATTAACTTTTAAGAAGGCACACCTGTTAATTGAAATGCATTCCAGGTGACTATCTCATGAAGCTGATTGAGAGAATGCCAAGCGTGTGCAAAGCTGTCAAGGCAAAGGGTGGCTATTTGAAGAATCTCAAATATAGAATATATTTTGATTTGTTTAACACTTTTTTGGTTTCTACATGATTCCATGTGTGTTATTTCATAGTTTTGATGTCTTCACTATTATTCTACAATGTAGAAAATAATAAAAAATAAAGAAAAACCCTTGAATGAGTTGGTGTTCTATAACTTTTGACCGGTAGTGTATGCTGACATGGTGACTGAGTTTGTCAGTGAGTGTATTGGCGATGTTGTTCCCGCTGTGACCATTAAAACCTGCCCAATCCAGAAACAGTGGATAGACGGCAGCATTTGCGGAAAACTGAAAACGCGAACCACCCCATTTAACCATGGCAAGGTGACTGGCAATATGGTTGAACGCAAACAGTGTAGTTATTTCCTCCGTAAAGCAATCAAACAGGCAAAACGTCAGTTCAGAGACAAAGTGGAGTCGCAATTCAATGGCTCAGACAGGAGACATACAGTATGTGGCAGGGTCTACAGACAATCACGGATTACAAAGGGGAAACCAGCCACGTCACAGACACTGACGTCATGCTCCCGGACAAGCTAAACACCTTCTACGCCCGCTTTGAGGATAGCACAGTGCCACCGCCCGCTCCCAAGGACTGTGGGCTCTTGTTCTCCGTGGCCGACGTGAGTAAGACATTCAAGTGTGTTAACCCTCGCAAGGCTGGCGGCCCAGACGGCATCTCAAGCTGCCTCCTCAGAGCATGCGCAGACCAGCTGGCTGGAGTGTTTACAAACATATTCAATCTCTCCCTATCGCAGTCGGCTGTCCCCACTTTCTTCAAGATGTCCACCATTGTTCCTGTACCCAAGAAAGCAAAGGTAACTGAACTCAATGACTATCGCCCTGTAGCACTCACTTCTGTCATCATGAAGTGCTTTGAGAGGCTAGTAAAGGATCACATCACCTCTACCTTACCTGACATCTTAGACCAACTTCAATTTGCTTACCGCCCCAATAGATCCACAGACGATGCCATCGCACTGCACACTGCCCTATCCCATCTGGATAAGAGGAATACCTATGTAAGAATGCTGTTCATTGACAATAGCACATCTTTCAACAACATAGAACCCTCCAAGCTCATCATTAAGCTTGGGGCTCTGGGTCTGAACCCCGCCCTGTGCAACTAGGTCCTGGACTTCCTGACGGGCCACCCCCAGGTGGGGAAGGTAGGAAACAACACCTCCACTTTGCTGATCCTCAACACAGGGGTCCCACAAGGCTGCATACTCAGCCACCTCCTGTACTCCCTGTTCACCCACGAATACGTGGCCATGCACGCCTCCAACTCAGTCATCAAGTTTGCAGACAACACAACATCAGTAGGCCTGATTACCAACAATGAGGAGACAGCCTACAGGGAGGAGGTGAGGGCCCTGGCGTAGTGGTGTCAGGTAAATTACCTCTCCCTCAATGTCAACAAAACCAAGGAGATGATCGTGGACTTCAGGAAACAGCAGAGTGAGCACCCCCCTATCCACATCGACGGGACCGCAGTGGAGAAGGTGGAAAGATTCAAGTTCCTCAGCGTACACATCACTGACAATCTGAAATCGTCAACCCATACAGACAGTATGGTGAAGAAGGCGCAACAGTGCCTTGGCCCCTAAGACCCTCACAAACTTTTACAGATGCACAATTGAGAGCATCCTGTCGGGCTGTATCACTGCCTGGTACAGCAACTGCACTGCCTGCAAGCGCAGGGCTCTCCAGAGGGTGGTGGGGTCTGCCAAACGCATTATCGAGAGCACACTGCCTGCCCACCAGGACATCTACAGCACCCGATGTCACAGGAAGGCCAAAAAGATTATCAAGGACATCAACCACCCGAGCCACTGCCTGCTCACCCTGCTACCATCCAGAAGGCGAGGTCAGTACAGGTGCATCAAAGCTGGGACCGAGAGATTGACAAAAAGGCCATCAGACTGTTAAATAGCCATCTCTTGCCTCCTACTACCCGGTTACTCAACCCTGCACCTTAGAGGCTGCTACCCTATGTACATAAACATGGAATCACTGGTCATTTTAATAACGGAACACTAGTCACTCTAATCATGTTTACATACTGCTTTACTCATTTCATATGTATATACTGTAATCTATTCTAATCTATTTTAGTCATTGCCACTCCGACATTGCACGTCCTAATATTTCTATATTTCTTAATTCCTTTCTTTTACTTTTAGATTTGTGTGTATTGTTGTGAATAGTGAGATACTACTGCACTGTTGGAGCAAGGAACACAAGCATTTCTCTAAACCCGATATAATATCTACTAAATTTGTGTATGTGATCAATACAATTGAATTTGATTTGGTACATTAGTAGTAATATTCTCTGTGTTCTGTTTCAGCTTCTACACAGCAAAAGGAGTGAAGATCTGCTCTGATCCCAAAGCACCCTGGGTCAACAAGAGAATGCAACGTAGGGATCTAACTTTCACACACACACACACACACACACACACACACACACACACACACACACACACACACACACACACACACACACACACACACACACACACACACACACACACACACACACACACACACACACACACACACACACACACACACACACACACACACAGTCTTGTACAGCTAACCTTGTGGCGATGCAGAATCTAGTCCCATTCAAAATCCTATTTTCCCTAACCCTAACCTTAATCCTAACCCTGACACTAATTCTAACCCTAAACCAAACACTAGCTCCTAACCCTAACCCTTGATGTAATTCTAACCCTAACCCTAGATCCTAACCCTAAACCAAACACTAGCTCCTAACCTTAACCCTTAATGTAATTCTAACCCTAACTCTAACCCTAGCTCCTAACCCTAAACCTAACACTAGCTCCTAACCCTAACCCTAGATCCTAAACCTAACCCTTAACGTAATTCTGACCCTAACCCTTAATGTAATTCTAACCCTAACCCTAACCCTAGCTCCTAACCCTAGATCCTAACCCTAAACGTAATTCTAACCCTAACACTAATTCTAACCTTAACTCTAAACCCCCTACAAATAGCATTTGACCTCATGGGGACTAAGAAAATGTCCCCAGTTGGTCAAATTTTGGTTTGTTTACTATTCTTGTGCACACACACACACACACACACACACACACACACACACACACACACACACACACACACACACACACACACACACACACACACACACACACACACAGTCTTATCTTTCTGTCTCTCTCTAGGTTTGAATGGGATGAAAAAGTAAAGAAGACATGTTGGACTATGACTGGAACCCTCTCCACTGTAAACACGCCTCCTCACCATCTAGTGCATCCTCCTCCCAAGATCCTCTATCAGCATACTTCACTTTTCTGCTTATTTTTTGTCTGCCTGGTCCTTAAGATTATTTAGTTGTGTTTTAAATTGATAGAATTTCATTAAAATACAGTACTTTACAGTGTGTTGTTGTGCTAATGTTGTTCATACATGTGGTTACACTGATCTAAGACAGAGACAAAATTGCCATGGGGGAACATGCCCCCCCCCCCCCCCCCCCCCCACCCCCAATATTCAGAACAGGTGTATATTCGTGTCCCCCCCAATAATTACTTTAAATTCAAACAAAAATGTGAGCACGTCATAAGCAATGGCAAATTGTGTAGAAGTGCAGGAAATTAGCTTTAAAATAACTGTCTAGTGTTTCCAGATTTTTATGAAATGTGACCTATAATTAATTACAATATGAGTGAAATGGTTATCCTTCTGAAAAATTGAAATTAAGTATGTTATAAGGAAGCATTTATGGTGTGGGCATATACTGGTCATTAAAAATATTCACACGAGTATACCGCTGATTGGCCAGCTCATCCTCCTCAGCAGGATGACATCATCCTCTGTCAGGAAATACCAAGAATTTTTTAAATGCTGTTTGAGGTTGGGTTTTTTAAGTGTTTTTATTCTTCCAATTTACACTTCGGCCACAAATTTGAGAAAAGGATGCGTCAACAACATTATTTGGGTATGAGTTAACAGAATATTAACTTTTGAAAGTGAGATTTTAACTGGACAGTTACTTTAAAGCTGCAGCATTCTTCTACTTACTCACCCATTTATACTGTTTTCAAAATACCCCTTTAAAATACCCCTCAAGAGAGGCATAATAAGTCATGTCAAACTGTGTAGAATTGCACAACAATTTCGCCCTTTGTCTGAGCATACAGTAGTGTTCTGAAGTGACATACGGCATAGCAGAGCTGAGAGTCTAACCTCTTAGCACCACCTAGTGGCCAGCTGGGACGACACAGTGTGTCTGAGGTGGAGTAGGACCACAGATGTCGTGAGTACCATGAGTGGCCTGCTGTGTGTCACCTTCATACACATGCACTGACCTGGCTGTAGAGAGAGCAGCAGGGGGCCAGTTCTCTGCTGCCAATGACTGGAACGAACTACAATAATCTCTGAAACTGGAAACACTTATCTCCCTCACTAGCTTTAAGCACCAGCTGTCAGAGCAGCTCACAGATCACTGTACCTGTACATAGCCCATCTATAATTTAGCCCAAATAACTACCTCCTCCCCTACAGTATTTATGTATTTATTTATTTTGCTCATTTGCACCCCATTATTTTCTACTTTGCACTTTCTTCCACTACAAATCTACCATTCCAGTGTTTTACTTGCTATATTGTATTTACTTTGCCACCATGGCCTTTTTTGCCTTTACCTCCCTTATCTCAGCTCATTTGCTCACATTGTATATAGACTTATTTTTTCTACTGTATTATTGACTGTATGTTTGTTTTACTCCATGTGTAACTCTGTGTTGTTGTATGTGTCAAACTGCTTTGCTTTATCTTGGCCAGGTCGCAATTGTAAATGAGAACTTGTTCTCAACTTGCCTACCTGGTTAAATAAAGGTGAAATAAAGGTGAAGAAAATGAAAAAAATAACCTTTTTTTGTTATTTGTAAACTCAGGTTCCCTTTATCTAAAGTTTTGGTTGAGGATCTGATAACATTCAGTATAAAAAATATGCAAAAATACAGAAAATCAGAAAGGGGGCAAATACTTTTCACAGCACTGTAAGTATTCAACCCCTTAGTCAGTACCTGTTAGAATCAGCTCTGTCAAGTTGGTTGTTCATCATTGCTGGTCAAGCCAATATCAGTCAAAACTGTAACTAGGCCACTCAGAAACATTCATCTTGGTAAGCAACTCCAGTGTATAATTGTCCTGCATAAAAAACACGTTTTTATCCCAGTGTCTGTTGAAGCATCAACTTTGTTTGCCTGTTCTTAGCTCTATTTCGTTTATTTTTATCATGGCTGCATCATGTTATGGGTATGCTAGTCATTGGCAAGGACTTTTTTATTGTCCTTGCCAACGACAAGCATACCCATAACATGATGCAGCCATCTCCATGCTTGAAAATATGAAGAGTGGTACTCAGTAATGTGTTGTTGGATTTGCCTCAAATGTAATGTTTTGTATTAAGAAAAAAAAGTGAATTTCTTTGCCACATTTTTTGCAGTATTACTTTAGTGCCGGATGCATGTTTTGGAATATTCTGCACATGCTTCCATCTTTTATTTCTGTAATTGATGTTAGTATTGTGGAAAAACTACAATGTTGTTGATTCATCCTCAGTTATCTCCTATCACAGCCATCAAATTAGTTAGGAAGGACACCTGTATCTTTGTAGTGACTGGGTGTATTGATACACCATCCAAAGTGTAAATAATAACTTCACCATGCTCAAAGGGATATTCAATAGCTGCCCTTCTTTGGAAAACCACCCTGGTCTTTGTGGTTGAATCTGTGTTTTAAATTCACTGCTTGACTGAAGTACCTTACAGATAATGGTACGTGTGAGGTACAGAGATGAGACAGTCATTTAAAAATCATGTTAAACTGTAACGTTCGTCGTCGGGTGATGAGGAAGAGGACCAAAGCGCAGCTGGGAGCGAACACATGTTTATTCTTAACACTGAAATAAACACGTACACAAAACCAAGAAAATGCCGATACGTTAACTGCTCAAAACAAAGAGACAACACCCCACAAACAGCGTGGGGGAAAAAGGAACTTAAATGTGATCCCAATCAGAGACAACTAGCGACAGCTGAACACTAGCGACAGCTGAACACGCACTCCACTATTCATTCATCCTGTACATTCATTTTCATTTAGCAGATACTTATGCAGAGAACTGAGTTCTTAAAATGACAAGGCAACGAATTCTTGGAGACAATCAATATTTCATAAAATAAATACGTTGTTTTTGTTGTTGTGTTTGTTTTTCTCCAAGAATGTGTTGCATCAATTCTCTGCATAAGAATGTCTGCTAAATGATAAAAATGTAAAACTAAATGTTAACCGTAGTTATAATTGTAACTATTTTATAATTTTTTGCTGACTTGGCTGCACCATTCTTTTATTCGGCTGGCGGCTAGCCGAACTCATCTATGCGAAACAAACAAGTGTGCTCCCATACTCCCTTAAAAGACCTTCGCTTGAAAAATCTGAAAAAAAGCGGCATTAGTACTGTTTTCTCCATGTTGAGACACCGTAGCCAATATACACCTTCTCAAAATAGTCAGAATTAATATAAGAAAACTCAAGAGATCTGTCATTAATTTTTATGTTTTTGCAGCAGAAATCTTAGTTGCACAATTTTAAATTTAACTGACTATGTTTGGTGCAGTATTTCTTAATGAAAAAATGTGCATGAAAACGAGTCGTCTCTCCTTCTTCTTCTCTAAGATTGAATGGTAAACTACACCTATTGGCGTTTTGCCGCCACCTACTGTACAAGCCATTATACTTTGTAATATTAACCTGCCAACTATTAACCCTCTCTGCAAATTTCTGTTTGAAAAAGCTAGCTTTAGCTTTCCTAACTGCATGTGTATATTGGTTCCTAACTTCCCTGAAAAGTTGCATATCACGGGGGCTATTCGATGCTAATGCAGTATGCCACAGGATGTTTTTATGCTGGTCAAGGGCAGTCAGGTCTGGAGTGAACCACGGGCTATATCTGTTTTTAGTTCTACATTTTTTAAATGTTATTTAAGATTGTGAGGAAGGAACTTTTAAAGAATAACCAGACATCCTCTACTGACGGGATGAGGTCAATTCCAGGATATCCAGGCCAGGTCGATTAGAAAGGCCTGCTCGCTGAAGTGTTTTAGGGAGCATTTGACAGTGATGAGGGGTGGTCATATGACCGCAGACCCATTACGGATGCAGGCAATGAGGCAGTGATCGATGAGATCTTTGTTGAAAACAGCAGATGTGTATTTGGAGGGTAAGTTGGTTAGGATGATTTCTATGAGGGTGCCTGTGTTTACGGATTTGGGGTTGTACCTGGTAGGTTCATTGATCATTTGTGTGAGATTGAGGGCATCAAGCTTAGATTGTAGGATAGCCGGGGTGTTAAGCATGTCCCAGTTTAGGTCACCTAGCAGCACGAGCTCTGAAGATAGATGGGGGGCAATCAATTCACATATGGTGTCCAGGGCACAGCTGGGGGCAGAGGGTCGTCTATAGCAAGCGGCAACGGTGAGAGACTTGTTTCTGGAAAGGTGGATTTTTAAAAGTAGAAGCTCGAATTGTTTGGGTACAGACCTGGATAGTAAGACAGAACTCTGCAGGCTATCTCTGCAGTAGATTGCAACTCCGCCCCCTTTGGCGGTTCTATCTTGTCGGAAAATGTTGTAGTTAGGGATGGAAATTTCAGGGGTTTTGGTGGTCTCCTAAGCCAGGGTTCAGAAATGGCTAGGACATCCGAGTTGGCAGAGTGTGCTAAAGCAGTGAATAAAACAAACTTAGGGAGGAGGCTTCTAATGTTAACATGCATGAAATCAAGGCTATTACGGTTACAGAAGTCAACAAATGAGAGCACCTGGGGCATGGGAGTGGAGCTAGACATTACAGGGCCTGGATTAACCTCTACATCACCAGAGGAACAGAGAACAGTAGGATAAGGGTACGGCCAAAGGCTATAAGAACTGGTCGTCTAATACGTTCGGAACAGAGAGTAAAAGGAGCAGATTTCTGGGCGTGGTAGAATAGATTCAAGGCATCATGTACAGACAAAGGTATGGTAGGATGTGAATACATTGGAGGTAAACCTAGGGATTGAGTGATGATGAGAGAGATATTGTCTTTAGAAACATTTAAACCAGCTGATGTCACCGCATGTGTTGGAGGTGGAACTAAAGGGTTAGCTAAGGCATATTGAGCTCTACAGTGAAATAAGACAATACTCACTAACCAGGACAGTAATGGACAAGGCATATTGACATTAGGGAGAGGCATGCGTAGCCGAGTGATCATAGGGCTCCAGTGAGTAGTTAGGCTGGCTGGAGACACGGTGATTCAGACAGCTAGCAGGCGGGGGCTAGCAAGCAAGAAGAAGCAAGCTAAACACGCTAAACACCACCCGCAACTGTTCTGCAGTGAAACCTCACAATCCCAAGTACTTCTCTGCCGCTGCCGCCACAACCTCTATTTTCTGTGATTTACGTATCATTTCTGCTTTACAGTTGACATCCATGGCTATGAATGCTAAGAAACCCACTTTACTGAAGCACATATTCTTCCCATCACTCTCTGTTGGACTCTACTACACAGAGGAAACCTCTCAGGTTCCCGAACCCTGTACCCATCTTCCTCTACCACTCTCTTCACTGCTTTATAACACTTCCTGCTCTACTGTAACCCTGGCAACCTCAACCTGCCTTTCTCTTTTTTGTTTTTTTATTTCACCTTTATTTAACCAGGTAGGCCAGTAGGCCAGGGAACAAGTTCTCAACAACGACCTGGCCAAGATAAAGTATAGCAATTCGACACATACAACAACACAGAGTTACACATGGAATAAACAAAACATAGTCTATAATACAGTAGAACAAAAGAAAACAAAATGTCTATATACAGTGAGTGCAAATGATCTCCAGCCCCATGGGGGGGCTTTACTTGGCTCATCGCGCCATAGCGACTCCTTGTGGTGGGCCAGGTGCCTGCAGGCTGACCCTGGTCACGAACGATGTTTCCTCCAACACATTTGTGCGTCTGGGTTCCGGGTTAAGCTGGCGGGTGTTAAGGAGCGCGGTTAGGCAGGTCATGTTTCGGAGGCGTCTCCCGAGCCCATTGGGGAGTTGGAGCGATGTGACAAAAATTTGGAAGAAGACAGACATTCAGAAACACTCTACATCTGGCCCTGGGACTAACTCTCCTCCTTCTCTATCTTTTTCCATCTTCCCTCACCTCCAGCTTGCTATTTAAAAAAAAAAAAAATTCTCTCTCTCTCTCTCTCTCTCTCTCTCTCTCTCTCTCTCTCTCTCTCTCTCTCTCTCTCTCTCTCTCTCTCTCTCTCTCTCTCTCTCTCTCTCTCTCTCTCTCTCTCTCTCTCTCTCTCTCTCTCTCTCTCTCTCTCTCTCTCTCATTAAGTTATATAGGTGTGTCTGAAAGCTTCACTGCTCCGTTAGAGAGCTAACGGGTTGAGAAGGCAACATCAGCTAATATTGTCTCACAAAACACACACACACACACACACACACACACACACACACACACACACACACACACACACACACACACACACACACACACACACACACACACACACACGGTCATTAAGCTCCTATTCAGACATTAGACTACTTGACCGCCCTCTATCCTTCTCACACCTCTCTCTCTCTTCTCTCCCCTCATCTCTCTCTTCTCCCCCTCATCTCTCTTCTCTCCCCTCATCTCTCTCTTCTCCCCCCTCATCTCTCCACACTCTCTCATCATTTTTTCCTACCTTTAATCATCTCTCTCTCTCTCTCTCTCTGAATGGTCTCAGTGTGTTTCTAAAGGTGTAATAATATATAGAGGAGCAGCCATCACATAAATAAAACACTGTTACTATCTACAGCCAAAGGAGGAATTGGCTTTGGGGGTGACTTATTTTATTTATTTAATTAACAAAGTTATGCAATACCCAATTCCCTCGTGTGAAAAAGTAATTGCTTTCTTACACTCAATAACTGGTTGTGCCACCTTTAGCTGCAATGACTCCAACCAGATACTTCCTGTAGTTGTTGATCAGTCTCGCACATTGCTGTGGAGGAATTTTGGCCCACTCTTGCATGCAGAACTGCTTTAACTCAGTGACATTTGTGGGTTTTCAAGAATGAACTTCTCTTTTCAAGTCCTGCCACAACATCTCAATTGGGATTAGGTCGGGACTTTGATTAGGCCATTACAAAACTTCAAATTTGTTGCTTTTTAACCATTTTAATGTAGACTTGATTGTGTGTTTTTGGATCATTGTCTTTCTGCATGACCCAACTGCACTTCAGCTTCAGCTCACAGATGGATGGCCTGACATTCTCTTGTAGAATTCTCTGATACAAAGCAGAATTCATGGTTCCTATTAAGGAAAGTCGTCCAGGTCCTGAGGCAGTGAAGCATCCCCAAACCATCACACTACCTGAGCTGAAAAGGTACAATTCTGTTGTTCTAGCCCTGAGCAAAGCAGTTAACCCACTGTTCCAGGGGTTGGGTTAAATGCAGAAGACACATTTCAGTTGAATGCATTCAGTTGTACAACTGACTAGGTATCCCCCTTTCCCTTTCCCTTTATGGGGTATTGTGTGTAGATTGATGAGAAAAAAAACTATTTCATAAATGTTTGAATAAGGCTGTAGCGTAGCAAAATGTGGGGGGTCTGAATACTTTCCAAATGCACTGTATATATAAAAGTATGTCGACACCCCTTCAAATGAGTGGATTTGGGTATTTCAGCCACACCTGTTGCTGACAGGTGTATAAAATCGAGCACCCAGGCTTGCAATCTCCATAGACAAACATTAGCAGTAGAATCGCCCTACTGAAGAGCTCAGTGACTTTCAACGTGGCACCGTCATAGGATGCCACCTTTCCAACAAGTCAGTTCGTCAAATTACTGCCCTGCTAGAGCTGCCCCGCTCAACTGTAAGTGCTGTATTGTGAAGTAAGAGCAAGAGCGGCTCAGCCGCGAAGTAGTAGGCCACACAAGCTCCCAGGATGGGACTGCCAGGTGCTGAAGCGCATTGCGCATAAAATGTCCTCGGATGCAACACTCACCACTGAGTTCCAAACTGCTTCTGGAAGCAACGTCAGCACAAGAACTGTTCGTCGGGAGCTTCATGAAATGGGGTTCCATGGCCGAGCAGCCGCACACAAGCTTAAGATCACCATGCGCAATGCCAAGCGTCGGTTGGAGTGGTGTAAAGCTCGCCACCATTGGACTCTGGAGCAGTCCGGCGGACGAATATGGGTTTGGTGGATACCAGAAGAACGCTACCTTCCCCAATGCATAGTGCCAACTGTAAAGATTGGTAATGGAGGAATAATGGTCTGGGGTTGTTTTTCATGGTTCAGGCTAGGCCCCTTAGTTCCAGTGAGGGAAATCTTAATGCTACAGCATGTAATGACATTCTAAACAATTCTGTGGTTCCAACTTTGTGGAAACAGTTTGGGGAAAGCCCTTTCCTGTTTCAGCATGACAATGCCCCTGTGCACAAAGCGAGGTCCATACAGAAATGGTTTGTCGAGATCGGTGTGGAAGAACTTGACTGGCCTGCACAGAGCCCTGATCTCAATCCCATTGAACACCTTTGGGATGAATTGGAATGCCAACTGCGAGCCAGGCCTAATCGCTCAACATCAGTGCCCAACCTTGCTAATGCTCTTGTAGCTGAATGAAAGCAAGACCCTGGAGCAATGTTCCAACATCTAGTGGAAAGCCTTTCCAGGAGAGTGGAGGCTGTTATAGCAGCAAAAGTGGGACCAACTCCATATTAATGCCTATGATTTTGGAATGAGATGTTCGACGAGCAGGTGTCCACATACTTTTGGTCATGTAGTGTATGTATATACCTGGAATGACCCCAGTCCCAGGTCAAACTAGATAGGGTTAGGGTTAAGGGGGTAAAAGGTTAAAGATCAGGGGTTAAGGTAGTGGTATACCTGGAATGACCCCAGTCCCAGGTCAAAGATAATCTTGTATTGTTCATCCTGTCGCTCTCTTTCTCCACCAGGTAGACAAACACCATGTAGTTGACTCCAAATAAAGGAATCAGCAGCAGGGTGGACTTAGCCAGACGCCTGCAACACACAGGTGTGTAAGAATAATCTTAACAAATGTGATTGGTTGTTGAGAGAATATCTGTATTATGATTGGTTGTTGGTAGGGTACCTGTACTGTGATTGGTTGTTCCCGCCCACGTCAGAGCAGAGTAGTTTCTGGACCAGGATACGGATGATACTGATGAACAGAACAAAGTTGATCTGATGAGACAAGAGACTTCCTTTAGAATGAGTGGGACATGAGTAGGACAGTGGTGGTCACGAAATTTCGTCAGCCAGTGATTGTCAAGCAAATAACTGTCGGTCTCACAGTAATTGACTGTAATTGAAGGAGCGGCAGGTAGCATAGTGGTTAGAGTGTTGGACTAGTAACCGAAAGGTTGCAAGATTGAATCCCCGAGCTGACAAGGTAAAAATCTGTAGTTCTGCCCCTGAACAAGGCAGTTAACCCACTGTCATTGAAAATAAGAATTTGTTCTTAACTGACTTGCCTAGTTAAATAAAGGTAAAAAAACACATTTAGCATCTCCTGGCTTCCACACACAAGCCACTGATGCTGACCTTAGAAACATCTACATTTTAAAAAGTCTAATAAATCCATGCAATATAACCTACACCTTCCCAATAAATCCATGGTTAATTTTAGAAGCATGATATGAAGCATGATATGAATAAAAAGTAGTCTATTTCAGAAGAACAGCATACTCTGAGTTGTCCTTATGTTAGGTCCTGATCTGGCTATGCCAAGTGGCTGTGGGCTAAACTAGTTCATTTAGCTGACAAGATTTGCTTAGAATTCCTTGGCATTATTTTATAGTATGAAGAATACAATTGAACAAAGCTGAATAAAATAGAAACAATATTTTCTCCAAACAATTTGAGGAGGTGCGCACATGCGGCTATTCTGTGTTGGTCAGTTAACAAAGAAATTGGTATTCCTATGTGCTTAATTTAGAGTTATTAATGTAACTTTAGTTGTTCTACAAACGGGCTATGTTTAGATTTTTAATACATTTTAAGGCTGCATGATGAGACTCGAATGATGATTTGAAAAAAAGTCACATGATAGGCATGAGCTCTGCTTTGTTTTTGTGCAGGCTGTACACACTACATCAGTCTCTCATGCACAATTTGACAAGCACTTGATAATGCCTATAATTTCACAGTGGCATCCCCTTTGTGTGGCCGTAATGCACCCTAAAACAATCCATGCCTTTTGTGTCCAATGGCCGTTATGCCCATCTCCCTGAGTGCTGTGCGCTCCATCACGTGATCGGGTCTTTCTCACAGGCTACAAGTGAAGACAGACACATCCAGGACGCAACTGTGTGTCCTTATCCATTTCTGAGGTGCATATTGAAGATACTGGAAGAACTTTCCACATGTAGTTTTTGTCAGCCAACAAGATGAGTAGGCCTAACGAACAGCAAAAGCACTATCCTATGTCAATCTACTATCCCCCATAGTATAAAGCTCGACCTATTCTATTCTGTCCGAGAAATAAATATTCCAAACATAGTCTGGGACAGTTGTGGGATGTGATAGATCCCAAATTAATACAACCACCAGCATCCCCAAAATGATTTTACTCAATGTGTCTGACGCAACAGATCAAAACGTTTAGCTTGAAATGTTGATAAACTATTAGGCTATTTCTTCACATTATAAGCGCAGCAATGCGCACATGATAGTAGGCTATAAGCGAGAATGTTCCTTTA
>NC_138319.1:28972500-29000000 GCF_965601325.2 Salmo salar | reverse complement strand
CCTTTGTCTGAGCATACAGTAGTGTTCTGAAGTGACATACGGCATAGCAGAGCTGAGAGTCTAACCTCTTAACACCACCTAGTGGCCAGCTGGGACGACACAGTGTGTCTGAGGTGGAGTAGGACCACAGATGTCGTGAGTACCATGAGCGGCCTGCTGTGTGTCACCTTCATACACATGCACTGACCTGGCTGTAGAGAGAGCAGCAGGGGTCCTGTAGATAGTAACAGTGTTTTATTTATGTGATGGCTGCTCCTCTATATATTATTACACTTTTAGAAACACACTGAGACCATTCAGAGAGAGAGAGAGAGAGATGATTAAAGGTAGGAAAAAATGATGAGAGAGTGTGGAAAGAGAGGGGGTAGAGAGAGAGAGATGAGGGGAGAGAAGAGAGATGAGGGGAGAGAAGAGAGAGATGAGGTGGGAGAAGAGAGAGATGAGGGGAGAGAAGAGAGGGATGAGGGGAGAAAAGAGAGATGAGTGAAGAGAACAGAGAGATGAGGGGGGAGTAGAGAGAGAAATGTGAGAAGGATAGAGGGCAATCAAGCAGTCTGTCTGAATAGGAGCTTAATGACCCAGAGTGTATTGTGTGTGTGTGTGTGTGTATGTGTTGTGAGACAATAATAGCTGATGTTGCCTTCTCAACCCATTAGCTCTCGAAAGTACCAGTGAAGCTCTCAGACACACCTATATAACTTATTTAAAGAAAAATAGAGAGAGAGAGAGAGAGAGAGAGAGAGAGAGAGAGAGAGAGAGAGAGAGAGAGAGAGAGAGAGAGTGTCACACTCTGATCTGTTTCACCTGTCCTCGTTATTGTCTCCACCCCCTTCAGGTGTCGCTTGTTTTCCCCAGTGTATTTATCCCTGTGTTTCCTGTCTCTTTGTGTCAGTTCGTCTTGTATGTTTCCAAGTCAACCAGCGTTTTTCCCGTTCTCCGGCCAGCTGTAAAGTGTTCCTGTCTGTCATTGTGAGGAGAGTTAGTCCCAGGGCCAGCTGTAAAGTGTTCCTGTCTGTCATTGTGAGGAGAGTTAGTCCCAGGGCCAGCTGTAAAGTGTTCCTGTCTGTCATTGTGAGGAGAGTTAGTCCCAGGGCCAGCTGTAAAGTGTTCCTGTCTGTCATTGTGAGGAGAGTTAGTCCCAGGGCCAGCTGTAAAGTGTTCCTGTCTGTCATTGTGAGGAGAGTTAGTCCCAGGGCCAGCTGTAAAGTGTTCCTGTCTGTCATTGTGAGGAGAGTTAGTCCCAGGGCCAGCTGTAAAGTGTTCCTGTCTGTCATTGTGAGGAGAGTTAGTCCCAGGGCCAGCTGTAAAGTGTTCCTGTCTGTCATTGTGAGGAGAGTTAGTCCCAGGGCCAGCTGTAAAGTGTTCCTGTCTGTCATTGTGAGGAGAGTTAGTCCCAGGGCCAGCTGTAAAGTGTTCCTGTCTGTCATTGTGAGGAGAGTTAGTCCCAGGGCCAGCTGTAAAGTGCTCCTGTCTGTCATTGTGAGGAGAGTTAGTCCCAGGGCCAGCTGTAAAGTGTTCCTGTCTGTCATTGTGAGGAGAGTTAGTCCCAGGGCCAGCTGTAAAGTGTTCCTGTCTGTCATTGTGAGGAGAGTTAGTCCCAGGGCCAGCTGTAAAGTGTTCCTGTCTGTCATTGTGAGGAGAGTTAGTCCCAGGGCCAGCTGTAAAGTGCTCCTGTCTGTCATTGTGAGGAGAGTTAGTCCCAGGACCAGCTGTAGTGTGTTCCTGTCTGTCTCTGTCTGTCTGTCTGTCTGTTTAGGACAGAGAGATACAGAGGACTGTAAGGGAGTGTCTGTGTGAGGGTTTAGGACAGAGAGATACAGAGGACTGTAAGGGAGTGTCTGTGTGAGGGTTTAGGACAGAGAGATACAGAGGACTGTAAGGGAGTGTCTGTGTGAGGGTTTAGGACAGAGAGATACAGAGGACTGTAAGGGAGTGTCTGTGTGAGGGTTTAGGACAGAGAGATACAGAGGACTGTAAGGGAGTGTCTGTGTGAGGGTTTAGGACAGAGAGATACAGAGGACTGTAAGGGAGTGTCTGTGTGAGGGTTTAGGACAGAGAGATACAGAGGACTGTAAGGGAGTGTCTGTGTGAGGGTTTAGGACAGAGAGATACAGAGGACTGTAAGGGAGTGTCTGTGTGAGGGTTTAGGACAGAGAGATACAGAGGACTGTAAGGGAGTGTCTGTGTGAGGGTTTAGGACAGAGAGATACAGAGGACTGTAAGGGAGTGTCTGTGTGAGGGTTTAGGACAGAGAGATACAGAGGACTGTAAGGGAGTGTCTGTGTGAGGGTTTAGGACAGAGAGATACAGAGGACTGTAAGGGAGTGTCTGTGTGAGGGTTTAGGACAGAGAGATACAGAGGACTGTAAGGGAGTGTCTGTGTGAGGGTTTAGGACAGAGAGATACAGAGGACTGTAAGGGAGTGTCTGTGTGAGGGTTTAGGACAGAGAGATACAGAGGACTGTAAAGGAGTGTCTGTGTGAGGGTTTAGGACAGAGAGATACAGAGGACTGTAAGGGAGTGTCTGTGTGAGGGTTTAGGACAGAGAGATACAGAGGACTGTAAGGGAGTGTCTGTGTGAGGGTTTAGGACAGAGAGATACAGAGGACTGTAAGGGAGTGTCTGTGTGAGGGTTTAGGACAGAGAGATACAGAGGACTGTAAGGGAGTGTCTGTGTGAGGGTTTAGGACAGAGAGATACAGAGGACTGTAAGGGAGTGTCTGTGTGAGGGTTTAGGACAGAGAGATACAGAGGACTGTAAGGGAGTGTCTGTGTGAGGGTTTAGGACAGAGAGATACAGAGGACTGTAAGGGAGTGTCTGTGTGAGGGTTTAGGACAGAGAGATACAGAGGACTGTAAGGGAGTGTCTGTGTGAGGGTTTAGGACAGAGAGATACAGAGGACTGTAAGGGAGTGTCTGTGTGAGGGTTTAGGACAGAGAGATACAGAGGACTGTAAGGGAGTGTCTGTGTGAGGGTTTAGGACAGAGAGATACAGAGGACTGTAAGGGAGTGTCTGTGTGAGGGTTTAGGACAGAGAGATACAGAGGACTGTAAGGGAGTGTCTGTGTGAGGGTTTAGGACAGAGAGATACAGAGGACTGTAAGGGAGTGTCTGTGCTTATTACTTTGAAATGATTAACGGGTCACCACTTGCTATAAAGGCGTCCACATGCTTCCCAGGCAGAACTGTTAGGAAGAGTTTGTGTACATATTATGATGACATTTTGTGAAGTTTTTCATCGCTTTGGACTTCTTTAAGGTTTTCTTCAATTGTTCGGTAGCCGAAGTGTATGCCCCTTCGTCGGTGATTGTTCAACAGTAGGGATCCTTCAGCAAAGTCTTTGTTGCCATTAAACAAGACACGAGGAGACTGGGCGAGTGGGAGAGTCTAATGAAGATGGCTGACAGGGAAAAAAGGAGGAAAATGGAACATAGTATGCGTAAATATGGAGTGGGGGATTCCATAAGCCTTCTGGGAGATTTGGTGAAGGAGAAGATGGTGGACAACCAAAAGTTCTCCATTCCAAATTCCTTAAACATATTCCACTTTTCTATATTTTTTGAAGAGCTACAGAAGGAAATTGAATGTGATGAGAGTGAGGATGAATTAACTGTGGTGGCAGGTGCAGTGATGACCTCCGAGAAGGAGCTGAAAACTGTGACTTGCTTTGCTCTCCGGAGCTGGGCGCCATTGAAAGGGGTGATACCGGGTGTGGCATTAAGTGTTGAGGAGGACCAGCTCAAATGAAATATTCCTGGTGTCTGTGATGCCTGCCGTTTGGTGCAACGCAGACCCGTGGTGAAACGGAGACGACATTGTCAAATCAAAATCAAATCAAATGTTATTGGTCACATACACATGTTTAGCAGATGTTATTTCGGGTGTAGCGAAATGCTTGTGTTCCTATCGCCAACAGAGCAGTAGTATCTAACAATTCACAACAATACACACACATCTGAAAGTAAAATAATGGACTTAAGAGATATATATTAGGATGAGCAATGTCGGAGTGGCATTGACTAAATACAGTAGAATAGAATACAGTATCTAAACATTATTAAAGTGACTAGTGTTCCATAATTAAAGTGACGAGTGTTCCATTATTAAAGTGACGAGTGTTCCATTATTAAAGTGAATAGAGTTCCATAATTAAAGTGACTAGTGTTCCATTATTAAAGTGACGAGTGTTACATTATTAAAGTGAATAGAGTTCCATAATTAAAGTGACTAGTGTTCCATTATTAAAGTGACTAGTGTTCCATTATTAAAGTGACGAGTGTTCCATAATTAAAGTGACTAGAGTTCCATTATTAAAGTGACTAGTGTTCCATTATTAAAGTGACTAGTGTTCCATAATTAAAGTGACTAGTGTTCCATTATTAAAGTGACTAGTGTTCCATAATTAAAGTGACTAGTGTTCCATTATTAAAGTGACTAGTGTTCCATTATTAAAGTGGCCAGTGATTAAAGTGACAGCAGCCTCTAAGGTGCAGGGTTGAGTAACCTGGTGGTAGCTGGCTAGTCTTATGGCCTTGAGATAGAAGCTGTTTTTCAGTGTCTCGGTCCCAGCTTTGATGCACCTGTACTGACCTCGCCTTCTGGATGATAGCGGGGTGAACAGGCCGTGGTTCGGGTGGTTGTTGTCCTTGATGATCTTTTTGGCCTTCCTGTGACATGCTGTAGGTGTCCTGGAGGACAGGCAGTCTGTCCTGCTGAGTTTTGATGCGTCTTTGTCCGACAAGGTCAAGTCAGGAAGTGTCAGTTGTCCCTTGAGAGGTTCTGTTCTGATAATATTTTAGGTGCCATGCTTATGGTGTAGGAGGAGTTTGTGCATATATTATGATGACATTTTGCGACGTTTTTCTTCGCTTTGGACTTCTTTGGTAGGAGGGAGATTCCTAGATGTGAGAAGTGTGCAAGAGGGCATTTAATTTTATTTAATTAGGATCTCTTTTAGTCCTCATTTAGACAAATCTTCCAGAGTCCTTAAACATTAAAATACAATTTATAATACAATCACATTTTCACATATAACACACTGTTACAAACACCAGACATAATACACTGAAATATTGACCAGATAAATACTGTAACAGTCTGAAAAGAGAGATTGATTCCTTCCCTCTACCGTAGTCCTTCACAACCTTCCAATGTATTATAGTTAAATGGTTGTAAAGTATTGTTTGACTTTACATATTGAACGTTTTCTGGTTTGCTCAGAAATTATTCTACTTCTTCATTACTCTGAATCAAAATGTAATTTAGCCTATTTCTCTTTTCTGCCGGGATAACACATAGATGGTGGAACATCTATTCCCAGTGTTGACTGAATATCTGTCTCTTACTTGCTCAATACTGTCCTGAATGGAGGTGGGCCGTTTTAAATGGTGTGCATTGTGAAAGAAAAGAATCCAGTTTTTTTTCTTCTCAATTATCTTATTGATTAATGAGTACCCAAGAGCATTGTGCATGACTACAACAGAATAATCATACATCCACCTTAAAACAATCCTTGCTGCTTTGTTCTGTGCAATCTGTAGCCTCCTAATTTCCCCTACTGATGCATTTCTCCAGACCGCAGAACAGTTGTTCACCTCACTCCCAATTAATGCTTGGGTTATTTGCTTAAGAATCTTTCCCGGTAAATATTTAGCTATCTTTCTGATCATGCATGCAATTGTAATATTTTTTTCACAGACGAGTTATTTGTACAAGCACGAGAAGCAGTTGTCTAGCTGCACCCCTAGTAGTTTGGTTTCTGACACTTCCTCAATTTGTACTCCCCCCATACTTAATTGTATCCCATGTTGTGTTGGCCTTTTCCTGGTGAACCAGACCAACATAACCTTGGTTTTCTTGGCATTCAGGTTTGTTCCACCAAACCCACTCCCTGATATTTCCCAGATCTACTTGTAGACCTTGCTGTACCTGTTGAACCAATTGTCTTGCTGTATAAATTGTCGTTTCATCAGAAATATAGTAGCTTGAGTTTCAGATAAGGCATAAGGAAGGTCGTTGGTATATATTAAATAAAGAAGTGGTCAAAGGCAGCTGCCCTGCGGTATTCCATAGTTTAAAGCATGAGGGGAAGAAAACAACCCATTGATATAGGTGGACTGTTTCCTATCAGTTAGATATGATTGTACCCAATTCAATGCTGTCTCCTTAAACACATAATGCATTCATTTTGTCAAAATTATTTCATTATCCACTAAATCAAATGCCGCAGTAAAATCTAAAAATAGTACACCCACAAACCTGTCATTATCCACAGCATTGAGCCACTGGTCAGTCATGTCAATCAATGCAGTGGTCCTGGAATGGTTTTTGTGATAAGCATGCTGATTGGCTGTGATTAGGTCATTCTTTTCCATGTTCTCCCATATTTGTCTACTCACAATACCCTCCAATATCTTACTGAGTGAAGGGAGCAGACTGATTGGTCAGATATTGGAATGAGTAATGGGTTCTTTGCTGTCTTTCAGGATTGGACACAGTTTAACATGCTTCCATACCTTTTCCAGTGACTAATTAAATATGTACTTCAGTGGAGCTGCAATCTGAGAAGCAGCACAGTGAAACAAAATTGGCCATAAGATCATAACCTGTAGATTTACCATTTTGGTAATGACTTCGGTAGGTTTAACACCTCCTGGTAAAAACAATGGCAGACTAAAAGAGCAGGTTTTGTTGCTCACAATATGATCATCAAAAATTTGGACAATAGCATGTTTGGAAGAATGGGTGTTTGCATTATCTGTCAATAATGTTGTTTTCTTTTTACAAATCTGCAAAATGATTGGCAATATCAGCTGTATTTATTGTTCTCCTGTCAACTTCCACACTTGATTGGCATGATGAGAGTGAGAGTGAGATATGGCCTTTCTTGATTCAACACTCTCGCTCTCTCTCTCTCTCAATTCAAGGGCTTTATTGGCAAGGGAAACATATGTTAACATTGCCAAAGCAAGTGAAATAGATAATATACAAAAGTGAAATAAACAATTCAAATGAAGAGTAAACATTACACTCACAGAAGTTCCAAAAGAATAAAGACATTACAAATGTCATATTATGTATATATACAGTGTTGTAACGATGGTAAAATAAATAAACATAAATATGGGTTGTATTTGCAATGGTGTTTGTTCTTCACTTGTAGCAACAGGTCACAAATCTTGCTGCTGTGATGGCAAACTGAGGTATTTCACCAGTAGATATGGGAGTTTATCAAAATTGGGTTTGTTTTCAAATTCTTTGTGGATCTGTGTAATCTGAGGAAAATATATGTCTCTAATATGGTCATACATTTGGCAGGAGGTTAGGAAGTGCAGCTCAGTTTCCACCTACTTTTAGGTGGAACGCCTGTCTTCTCTTGAGAGCCAGGTCTGTCTACGGCGGCCTTTCTCAATTGCAAGGCTATGCTCACTGAGTCTGTACATAGTCAAAGCTTTCCTTTAGTTTGGGTTAGTCACAGTGGTCAGGTATTCTGCCACTGTGTACTCTCTGTTTAGGGCCAAATAGCATTCTTGTGCACTCTGATTTTTTTGTTAATTCTTTCCAATGTGTCAAGTAATTCTCTTTTTGTTTTCTCATGATTTGGTTGGGTCTAATTGTGTTGCTATGTGGGGTCTGTTTGTGTTTGTGAACAGAGCCCCAGGACTAGCTTGCTTAGGGGACTATTCTCCAGGTTCATCTCTTTGTAGATGAAGGCTTTTTTATGGAAGGTTTGGGAATCGCTTCCTTTTAGGTGGTTGTAGAATTTAACGGCTCTTTTCTGGATTTTGATAATTAGCGGGTATCGGCCTAATTCTGCTCTGCATGCATTATTTGGTATTTGATGTTGTACACAGAGAATGTTTTTGCAGAATTCTGCAAGCAGAGTCTCAATTTGGTGTTTGTCCCATTTTGTGAATTCTTGGTTGGTGAGCGGACCCCAGACCTCACAACCATAAAGGGCAACGGGTTCTTTAACTGATTCAAGTATTTTTAGCCAGATCCTCATTGGTATGTAGAATTTGATGTTCCTTTTGATGGCATAGAAGGCCCTTCTTGCCTTGTCTCTCAGATCGTTCACAGTTTTGTGGAAGTTACCTGTTGCGCTGATGTTTAGGCCAAGGTATGTATAGTTTTTGTGTGTGCTGTAGGGCAACGGTGTCTATATGGATTTTCTAATTGTGGTCCTGGCGACTAGACCTTTTTTGGAACACCATTATTTTTGTCTTACTAAGATTTACCGGCAGGGCGCAGGTCTGGCAGAATCTGTGCAGAAGATCTAGGTGCTGCTGTAGGCCCTCCTTGGTTGGTGACAGAAGCACCAGATCATCAGCAAACAGTAGACATTTGACTTCAGATTCTAGTAGGGTGAGGCCGGGTGCTGCAGACTGTTTTAGTGCCCTTGCCAATTCGTTGATATACAGTCGTGGCAAAAAGTTTTGAGAATGACACAAATATTAATTTTCACAAAGTCTGCTGCTTCAGTGTCTTTAGATATTTTTGTCAGACGTTGCTATGGAATACTGAAGTATAATTACAAGCATTTCATAAGTGTCAAAGGCTTTTATTGACAATTACATGAAGTTGATGCAAAGAGGCAATATTTGCAGTGTTGACCCTTCTTTTTCAAGACCTCTGCAATCCGCCCTGGCATGCTGTCAATTAACTTCTGGGCCACATCCTGACTGGTGGCAGCCCATTCTTGCATAATCAATGCTTGGAATTTGTGGGGTTTTGTTTGTCCACCCGCCTCTTGAGGATTGACCACAAATTCTCAATGGGATTAAGGTCTGGGGAGTTTCCTGGCCATGAACCCAAAATATCGATGTTTTGTTCCCCGAGCCACTTAGTTATCACTTTTGCCTTATGGCAAGGTGCTTTATCATGCTGGAAAAGGCATTGTTTGTCACCAAACTGTTCCTGGATGGTTGGGAGAAGTTGCTCTCGGAGGATGTGTTGGTACCATTCTTTATTCATGGCTGTGTTCTTAGGCAAAATTGTGAGTGAGCCCACTCCCTTGGCTGAGAAGCAACCCCACACATGAATGGTCTCAGGATGCTTTACTGTTGGCATGACACAGGACTGATGGTAGTGCTCACCTTGTCTTCTCCGGACAAGCTTTTTTCCGGATGCCCCAAACAATCGGAAAGAGAATTCATCAGAGAAAATGACTTTACCCCAGTCCTCAGCAGTCCAATCCCTGTACCTTTTGCAGAATATCAGTCTGTCCCTGATGTTTTTCCTGGAGAGAAGTGGCTTATTTGATGCCCTTCTTGACACCAGGCCATCCTCCAAAAGTCTTTGCCTCACTGTGCATGCAGATGCACTCACTCCTGCCTGCTGCCATTCCTGAGCAAGCTCTGTACTGGTGGTGCCCCGATCCCGCAGCTGAATCAACTTTAGGAGACGGTCCTGGCGTTTGCTGGACTTTCTTGGGCACCCTGAAGCCTTCTTCACAACAATTGAACCGCTCTCCTTGAAGTTCTTGATGATCCGATAAATGGTTGATTTAGGTGCAATCTTACTGGCAGCAATATCCTTGCCTGTGAAGCCCTTTTTGTGCAAAGCAATGATGATGGCATGTGTTTCCTTGCAGGTAACCATGGTTGACAGAGGAAGAACAATGATTCCAAGCATCACCCTCCTTTTGAAGCTTCCAGTCTGTTATTCAAACTCAATCAGCATGACAGAGTGATCTCCAGCCTTGTCCTCGTCAACACTCACACCTGTGAGGACAGGTAAGGGGAAGGAAGTGAGTTTTAGAGCTGGGCTGTACTGGGACAGGTAAGGGGAAGGAAGTGAGTGAGTGTTAGAGCTGGGCTGTACTGGGACAGGTAAGCGGAAGGGAGTGTGTGTTAGAGCTGGGCTGTACTGGGACAGGTAAAGGGAAGGGAGTGTGTGTTAGAGCTGGGCTGGACTGGGACAGGTAAGGGGAAGGGAGTGTGTGTTAGAGCTGGGCTGGACTGGGACAGGTAAGGGGAAGGAAGTGAGTGAGTGTTAGAGCTGGGCTGTACTGGGACAGGTAAGCGGAAGGGAGTGTGTGTTAGAGCTGGGCTGTACTGGGACAGGTAAGGGGAAGGGAGTGTGTGTTAGAGCTGTGCTGTACTGGGACAGGTAAGGGGAAGGGAGTGTGTGTTAGAGCTGGGCTGTACTGGGACAGGTAAGGGGAAGGGAGTGTGTGTTAGAGCTGGGCTGTACTGGGACAGGTGTGAGGAAGGAAGTGAGTGTTAGGGGATTAGAGCTGGGATGTAACAGGGTACATGGTTTTTGAAGTGATTGCCAGGTCAAGAGGATTTGTTTTAACATATGTAAACTCTTCTCTCTCCTCAGTAGATGGAGAAAAGCTGGCGTCGTGCTGTAAGACAGTGTCTAGGACAGAGGTGACCGATCCCATCACAGGCTACTGGATTCAGAACTATAACGCTCCTTGTGTACGGACCGTCATGTAAGGAACATATCTTTTAGTCTTTATTTCATTTAGGTTTATCCAGTCTCATATGTTGTCACAAAGTGCTTGACAGTATGTAGCGGCCATGTTGTGTCAAACCCCCCAGACATGTTGTGTCAAACTCATTCAGTTTCAGTGTTAACACTGTGTTTCTCCTGCAGCTTTGAGACGGAGAAGGGTCTGTTCTGTAGTTACCATAGACAACCCTGGGTACGCCGCAAGATTCAGCAGTTTGAGTAAGTTAAAAATCACACATACACAGACATACACACACAGGAAAGAACAAAAGAGAAAATGAAAGTGATTGTAATTTGTTCCTTTCTAGAATGGCCCGTCTGAGCTCAACATTTCCCTCGCTCTCCTTTCCGATCTCTCTCACCTCCACCCCTACCACGACCTCTTTACCCTCCTCTCCACCCTCTCTCACCTCTTCTCCTCCCTCTGTTTTCTCCTCTTTTCCCTGCTTCCCCTCTTCTCCATCCGTAACTTCCTCTCACACCTCTCTCCTCCTCTCCTTCCTATCTCCTCTCCTCTCTTTTCCCTGCCTCCTCCTCTCCTCCCTCTATCTCTTCCTCTCCTCCCTCTATCTCTTCCTCTCCTCCCTCTCTCTCCTCCTCCCGTCATCGGGAATCGACCAAGAATGCCTCAACTCAACAGTCAACATCCAACCAGTTGAATCACTGCCAAGCTGAAGCTCCTCTGATGTTCCACTTTTTCATATCTATAAAGCAGACATTCAATATGCATATTACATTCATATTGAATATCTTATTCATATTGATGTTTTTCATAGTCTGATTATCTAGTTATAATTTATTCAGTTGTCATCATGTAAAATCGGTTACTAGAGTTGGAGAACAAATGTAGGCAGGGAACTGCTGCTAAGGTACACAATAGTTTGTTTGGTAGACAGAAGAGGACCAAGGCACTCTTCATATATTAAATTAAAATGCCTTTATTTGTATGGCATGTTCAATGGAAACAAAGTTTAAAAATGCAGACACGTTTCGGCTGCATGGCCTTCGTCAGGGAGTACAACGATTTGATAATACAATGTCCTCTTTTGAACTGCTTTTTCCAATCAACCCTGATTTGAAGAGGCAGTGGTTACAGAATTCATTAGAGCAGTTATAGTTTACATTTACATTTAAGTCATTTAGCAGACGCTCTTATCCAGAGCGACTTACAAATTGGTGCATTCACCTTATGATATCCAGTGGAACAACCACTTTACAATAGTGCATCTAAATCTTTTAAGGGGGGGGGGGGGGGGGGGGGTTAGAAGGATTACTTTATCCTATCCTAGGTATTCCTTAAAGAGGTGGGGTTTCAGGTGTCTCCGGAAGGTGGTGATTGACTCCGCTGTCCTGGCGTCGTGAGGGAGCTTGTTCCACCATTGGGGTGCCAGAGCAGCGAACAGTTTTGACTGGGCTGAGCGGGAACTGTGCTTCCTCAGAGGTAGGGGGGCCAGCAGGCCAGAGGTGGATGAACGCAATGCCCTTGTTTGGGTGTAGGGCCTGATCAGAGCCTGAAGGTATGGAGGTGCCGTTCCCTTCACAGCTCCGTAGGCAATCACCATGGTCTTGTAGCGGATGCGAGCTTCAACTGGAAGCCAGTGGAGAGAGCGGAGGAGCGGGGTGACGTGAGAGAACTTGGGAAGGTTGAACACCAGACGGGCTGCGGCGTTCTGGATGAGTTGTAGGGGTTTAATGGCACAGGCAGGGAGCCCAGCCAACAGCGAGTTGCAGTAATCCAGACGGGAGATGACAAGTGCCTGGATTAGGACCTGCGCCGCTTCCTGTGTGAGGCAGGGTCGTACTCTGCGAATGTTGTAGAGCATGAACCTACAGGATCGGGTCACCGCCTTGATGTTAGTGGAGAACGACAGGGTGTTGTCCAGGATCACGCCAAGGTTCTTAGCACTCTGGGAGGAGGACACAAGGGAGTTGTCAACCGTGATGGCGAGATCATGGAACGGGCAGTCCTTCATAGTTATTATGAATTATATTTTAAACCAGTATCTTATGTGTTTATTTATTAATCTATTCAAGTACTTATGGGGACTTATAGTACTTTTTGTGGTTTAGATGAATAGGTTCATATTTGGCTGTCTGTAATTCATCATGTCAATGAGTTATCAATATTATTTAATAAATGTATTTATTTACTTATACATTTACTTTGTTCATTTTTTTATCAATCAATGTTATTTTAAATTTGCAATATGCAGAAATCGCTGGTAAAATTCTAAGTGTTTGCTTCATTTCAGTTTATGTGACAGAACAAGCAATAGTGTAGAGAATCATTGTACCATCCAAACCGTTGTGAAATATATTTTCAATAACCAAAAATACTGTATTTTCAGCTGTTTGAATCTGGTGTACAAAACCAAAAGTAAAAGACTAAAAAACGAAACTTAAGAACTGTAAGCTAAGAAATAGAGCTCATTGAACAGAGTTACTGCTTCTTAGACTTGCTTTCAATGAGAATGACATCTATAACTAATTTTCTATGTGAATTTGATCTGGTCACTCATAAAGTTACATATTGTAGCTGTAAGAGATGTTTGTAAGAACAATTTCATTTTATGCTTATCCATTCAACTTAGGTGTAAACATCAGGAAATCTATGAAACTTTGCTGGAAATGAAACAGAAAATTAAATTATGGAAATCTTCTTTTGGGTCATCAGTCTGACTGTTTTGACATCACGGTGCACACAGAAAAAAACACCATGCATTTGCATCATCAGCTGTTCACACTTTTTAGTGTCTATGTATGTGTGTGTACCCTTAATTAATCCATCTTTCTCAGAAAGACTGCTGCAAGTGTTGGTGGTTTGTCAAGTGAGGTAGTAGGGGGTGAAATAAAGACAGAAAAGGAAAGAGAGAGGCGGAGGTGTGAAAATACCATTACCAATACTGACCACATCGTACAATGACACACACATGAACAAAGCAAGGTGGGACTTGCCACTTGTGCTGTTTGTAACCCACTGTGAGATACAAAACCTGACACTTCCACTGCCTTCCAGACAGACTCATCGCCACGGTTACCAGACCAATCAGTAGACCTCCGACCCGTCTCCGTAGTTTAGCGCCTAGCAGAGTAGCCTGTTGAACAGTCGGTACATCAATCTGTCTGTCCGTCCATTCATCCGTCCGTCAGCCAGTCAGTAAGCCAGTCAGTCAGTCAGCCAGTCAGTCAGCCAGTCAGCCAGTCAGTCAGTCAGCCAGTCAGTCAGCCAGTCAGCCAGTCAGTCAGTCAGTCAGCCAGTCAGTCAGCATGTCCGTGTTCCAATCCAGGACCCTCTCTCTGGCCCTCCTGATCACCATGTGTGTCTACCTCACCTCTGTATCTGCTAACTGTGAGTACTGATTCACTGATTGATTCATTCATTGGTTGATTGATTGATGATGTAGTGAATGATTGAATACCACATTAGATTGTATACATTCTATAACTATATATGAATATATAATATATATATATCATGCTATATACACTCACATTAAAATGCAGAAAATGTTACAATGTGGTTAAAGTTTCCATTGAGTTACTGTAATTGACAGGCTTTCGACAGACCTCCTATAACTCAGACCTCTTGGACCCAGAGTGGTCCACGAACAACAGTTCTCTATACATTTAAAATACTTTTTAACGGTTTAGTTTTACATGGGGGGATGATAATAACTAACCGTTTGAATATACTGCATTTTCAGTAGACCTCTGACACCAGGTCACATGGTTTCCTGTCAGTCTCATAACTTCATGCAGCTCACCCTGCACTATCAGCTCCAATGTAAATAACATGAGTAAGTCTACCACTGATAAGCTTCCCAGTAAAGCATTAAAAACAATCAAACAACAGAAACGTGCTAAAAATAGCCCAAATTAACATATGTAGCCTAAGAAACAAGGTCCATGAAGTCAAAAACTAGCTTGTAACAGATGACATTCATATTCTGACTATCTCTGAAACTCACTTAGATAATACCTTTGATGATACAGTGGTAGCAATACATGGTTATAACATCTACCGAAAAGACAGAAATGCCAACAGAGGCGGTGTTGTGGTCTATATTCAGAACCACATTCCTGTAAAGCTTAGAGACAATCTAATGTTAAATACTGTTGAAGTAATATGGCTACAGGTTCATCTGCTTCACCTAAAACCCATTCTGGTGGGAAGCCGCTATAGACCACCAAGTGCTAACAGTCAGTATCTGGATAATATGTGTGAAATGCTTGATAATGTATGTGATATTAACAGAGAAGTATATTTTCTGGGTGATTTACATATTGACTGGCTATCATCAAGCTGCCCACTCAGGAAAAAACTGTAACTAGTGCCTGCAAACTGGATCAGGTTGTCAGTCAACCTACCAGGGTAGTTACAAACAGCACAGGAATTAAATCATCAACATGCATTGATCACATCTTTACTAATGCTGCAGATATTTGCTTTAAAGCAGTATCCAAATCCATAGGATGTAGTGATCACAATATAGTAGCCATATCTAGGAAAACCAAAGTTCCAAAGGCTGGGCCTAATATAGTGTATAAGAGGTCATACAAGAGGTGTTGTAGTGATTCATATGTTGATGATGTAAAGAATATTTGCTGGTCTGTGGTGTGTAATGAGGAGCAACCAGACGCTGCACTTGACAAATGTATGAAACTACTTATTCCAGTTACTAATAAGCACGCACCCATTAAGAAAATGACTGTAAAAACTGAAATCCCCTTGGATTGACGAGGAATTGAAAAATGGTATGGTTGAGAGGGATGAGGCAGAAGGTTTGGCAATTAAGTCTGGCTGCCCAAACTGACATGCCAGCAACAAACGCTGACACTTCACATCCAACTATATCGGACCATATTATGAAAGACAAGAATTGTACTTTTGAATTCGTTATTAAGTCAGTGTGGAAGAGGTGAACAAATTATTGTTGTCTATCAACAATGACAAGCCACTGACAATCTGGATGGAAAATGACTGAGGATAATAGCAGACAATATGCCACATCTTCAATTTAAGCCTTACAAGAGAGCGTGTGCCCCCAGGCTTGGAGGGAAGCTAAAGTCATTCCGCTACCTAAGAATAGTAAAACTTCCTTTACTGGCTCAAATAGCCGACCAATCAGCATGTTACCAACACTTAGTAAACTTCTGGAAAAAATGGTGTTTGACAATGCTACAATGCTATTTCACAGTTAACATATTGACAACAGAATTTCAGCATGCTTATAGGGAAGGACACTCAACAAGCACAGCACTTACACAAATGACTGATGATTGGCTGAGAGAAATTTATGATAAAATGATTGTGGGGCCTGTCTTGTTAGACTTCAGTGCAGCTTTTGACATTATCGATCATAGTCTGCTGCTGGAAAAATGTATGTTTTATGGCTTTACACCCCCTGCTATAATGTGGACAAAGAGTTACTTATCTAACAGAACACAGAGTGTGTTCTTTAAAATTGAAGCCTCTCAAATATAATCCAGTTAGAATCAGGAATTCCCCAGTTTAGCTGTTTAGGCCCCTTGCTTTTTTATAAATTTTTACTAACCACATGCCACTAACTTTGAGTAAAGCCAGAGTGTCTATGTATGGGGATGACTCATCACTATACACGTCAGCTACTACAGCGACTGAAATGACTGCAACACTCAACAAAGAGCTGCTGTTAGTTTCAGAGTGGGTGGCAAGGAATAAGTTAGCCCTAAATATTTCTAAAACTAAAAGCATCGTATTTGGAACAAAATACTCACTACACCTTAAACCTCAACTAAATCTTGTAATAAATAATGTGGAAATTGAGCAAGTTGAGATGACTAAACTGCTTGAAGTAACCCTAGATTGTAAACTCTTATGGTTAAAACATATTAATGCAGTAGTAGCTAAGATGGGGAGAAGTCTGTCTATAATAAAGCGATGCTCTGCCTTCTTAACAAAACTAGGGTCCTACAGGCCCTAGTTTTGTCGCACCCTCTACTGTTGTCAGGGGCCACAAACATTGGCACAGACACATGCACACACACACACGATAACATACGCACTATACATACACATGGATTTAGTACTGTAGATATGTGGTGGGGGGGGGGGGAGTATGGGCCTGAGGGCACACAGTGTGTTGGGAAATCTGTGAATGTATTGTAATGTTTTTAAAATTGTATAAACTGCCTTAATTTTGCTGGACCCCAGGAAGAGCTAATGGGGATCCATATAAGTACAAATACAAACTAAAAACACACCATGTTTATGGTTAGTTTAGAGATCAGAGGCTGCGTTTACACAGGCAGCCCATGATCATTTATTTTTTCCACTAAATGGTCTTTTGACCAATCACATCAGATCTCTTTCACATCAGATCTTTTTCAGAGCTGATCTGATTGGTCAAAAATACCAATTAGTAAAAACAAAAGAACAGAATTGGGCTGCCTGTCTAAATCTTTTATTTCTGTCTTTCTCTGTCTCCCTTTCTCTCTCACTTCCTTTCTTCCCTTTTATCTATCAGATCGTCGGCCAACTAAGGTCACCACAAGTTGCTGCACAAGTGTGTCTGACTCTCACATCAAATTTAGACTGCAAGGATACCACATCCAAAACGCCATGCCACCCTGTGTTGATGCCATCGTGTAAGTCTCGAACACACACACACACACACACACACACACACACACACACACACACACACACACACACACACACACACACACACACACACACACACACACACACACACAGTCTTGTACAGCTAACCTTGTGGCGATGCAGAATCTAGTCCCATTCAAAATCCTATTTTCCCTAACCCTAACCTTAATCCTAACCCTGACACTAATTCTAACCCTAAACCAAACACTAGCTCCTAACCCTAACCCTTGATGTAATTCTAACCCTAACCCTAGATCCTAACCCTAAACCAAACACTAGCTCCTAACCTTAACCCTTAATGTAATTCTAACCCTAACTCTAACCCTAGCTCCTAACCCTAAACCTAACACTAGCTCCTAACCCTAACCCTAGATCCTAAACCTAACCCTTAACGTAATTCTGACCCTAACCCTTAATGTAATTCTAACCCTAACCCTAACCCTAGCTCCTAACCCTAGATCCTAACCCTAAACGTAATTCTAACCCTAACACTAATTCTAACCTTAACTCTAAACCCCCTACAAATAGCATTTGACCTCATGGGGACTAAGAAAATGTCCCCAGTTGGTCAAATTTTGGTTTGTTTACTATTCTTGTGCACACACACACACACACACACACACACACACACACACACACACACACACACACACACACACACACACACACACACACACACACACACACACACACACACACACACACACACACACACACACACACACAGTCTTATCTTTCTGTCTCTCTCTAGATTTGAATGTGATGAAAAAGCGAGGAAGACATGTTGGACCATGACTGGAACCCTCTCCACTGTAAACACGCCTCCTCACCATCTAGTGCATCCTCCTCCCAAGATCCTCTATCAGCATACTTCACTTTTCTGCTTATTTTTTGTCTGCCTGGTCCTTAAGATTATTTAGTTGTGTTTTAAATTGATAGAATTTCATTAAAATACAGTACTTTACAGTGTGTTGTTGTGCTAATGTTGTTCATACATGTGGTTACACTGATCTAAGACAGAGACAAAATTGCCATGGGGGAACATGCCCCCCCCCCCCCCCCCCCCCCCACCCCCAATATTCAGAACAGGTGTATATTCGTGTCCCCCCCAATAATTACTTTAAATTCAAACAAAAATGTGAGCACGTCATAAGCAATGGCAAATTGTGTAGAAGTGCAGGAAATTAGCTTTAAAATAACTGTCTAGTGTTTCCAGATTTTTATGAAATGTGACCTATAATTAATTACAATATGAGTGAAATGGTTATCCTTCTGAAAAATTGAAATTAAGTATGTTATAAGGAAGCATTTATGGTGTGGGCATATACTGGTCATTAAAAATATTCACGCGAGTATACCGCTGATTGGCCAGCTCATCCTCCTCAGCAGGATGACATCATCCTCTGTCAGGAAATACCAAGAATTTTTTAAATGCTGTTTGAGGTTGGGTTTTTTAAGTGTTTTTATTCTTCCAATTTACACTTCGGCCACAAATTTGAGAAAAGGATGAGTCAACAACATTATTTGGGTATGAGTTAACAGAATATTAACTTTTGAAAGTGAGATTTTAACTGGACAGTTACTTTAAAGCTGCAGCATTCTTCTACTTACTCACCCATTTATACTGTTTTCAAAATACCCCTTTAAAATACCCCTCAAGAGAGGCATAATAAGTCATGTCAAACTGTGTAGAATTGCACAACAATTTCGCCCTTTGTCTGAGCATACAGTAGTGTTCTGAAGTGACATACGGCATAGCAGAGCTGAGAGTCTAACCTCTTAGCACCACCTAGTGGCCAGCTGGGACGACACAGTGTGTCTGAGGTGGAGTAGGACCACAGATGTCGTGAGTACCATGAGTGGCCTGCTGTGTGTCACCTTCATACACATGCACTGACCTGGCTGTAGAGAGAGCAGCAGGGGGCCAGTTCTCTGCTGCCAATGACTGGAACGAACTACAATAATCTCTGAAACTGGAAACACTTATCTCCCTCACTAGCTTTAAGCACCAGCTGTCAGAGCAGCTCACAGATCACTGTACCTGTACATAGCCCATCTATAATTTAGCCCAAATAACTACCTCCTCCCCTACAGTATTTATGTATTTATTTATTTTGCTCATTTGCACCCCATTATTTTCTACTTTGCACTTTCTTCCACTACAAATCTACCATTCCAGTGTTTTACTTGCTATATTGTATTTACTTTGCCACCATGGCCTTTTTTGCCTTTACCTCCCTTATCTCAGCTCATTTGCTCACATTGTATATAGACTTATTTTTTCTACTGTATTATTGACTGTATGTTTGTTTTACTCCATGTGTAACTTTGTGTTGTTGTATGTGTCAAACTGCTTTGCTTTATCTTGGCCAGGTCGCAATTGTAAATGAGAACTTGTTCTCAACTTGCCTACCTGGTTAAATAAAGGTGAAATAAAGGTGAAGAAAATGAAAAAAATAACCTTTTTTTGTTATTTGTAAACTCAGGTTCCCTTTATCTAAAGTTTTGGTTGAGGATCTGATAACATTCAGTATAAAAAATATGCAAAAATACAGAAAATCAGAAAGGGGGCAAATACTTTTCACAGCACTGTAAGTATTCAACCCCTTAGTCAGTACCTGTTAGAATCAGCTCTGTCAAGTTGGTTGTTCATCATTGCTGGTCAAGCCAATATCAGTCAAAACTGTAACTAGGCCACTCAGAAACATTCATCTTGGTAAGCAACTCCAGTGTATAATTGTCCTGCATAAAAAACACGTTTTTATCCCAGTGTCTGTTGAAGCATCAACTTTGTTTGCCTGTTCTTAGCTCTATTTCGTTTATTTTTATCATGGCTGCATCATGTTATGGGTATGCTAGTCATTGGCAAGGACTTTTTTATTGTCCTTGCCAACGACAAGCATACCCATAACATGATGCAGCCATCTCCATGCTTGAAAATATGAAGAGTGGTACTCAGTAATGTGTTGTTGGATTTGCCTCAAATGTAATGTTTTGTATTAAGAAAAAAAAGTGAATTTCTTTGCCACATTTTTTGCAGTATTACTTTAGTGCCGGATGCATGTTTTGGAATATTCTGCACATGCTTCCATCTTTTATTTCTGTAATTGATGTTAGTATTGTGGAAAAACTACAATGTTGTTGATTCATCCTCAGTTATCTCCTATCACAGCCATCAAATTAGTTAGGAAGGACACCTGTATCTTTGTAGTGACTGGGTGTATTGATACACCATCCAAAGTGTAAATAATAACTTCACCATGCTCAAAGGGATATTCAATAGCTGCCCTTCTTTGGAAAACCACCCTGGTCTTTGTGGTTGTATCTGTGTTTTAAATTCACTGCTTGACTGAAGTACCTTACAGATAATGGTACGTGTGAGGTACAGAGATGAGACAGTCATTTAAAAATCATGTTAAACTGTAACGTTCGTCGTCGGGTGATGAGGAAGAGGACCAAAGCGCAGCTGGGAGCGAACACATGTTTATTCTTAACACTGAAATAAACACGTACACAAAACCAAGAAAATGCCGATACGTTAACTGCTCAAAACAAAGAGACAACACCCCACAAACAGCGTGGGGGAAAAAGGAACTTAAATGTGATCCCAATCAGAGACAACTAGCGACAGCTGAACACTAGCGACAGCTGAACACGCACTCCACTATTCATTCATCCTGTACATTCATTTTCATTTAGCAGATACTTATGCAGAGAACTGAGTTCTTAAAATGACAAGGCAACGAATTCTTGGAGACAATCAATATTTCATAAAATAAATACGTTGTTTTTGTTGTTGTGTTTGTTTTTCTCCAAGAATGTGTTGCATCAATTCTCTGCATAAGAATGTCTGCTAAATGATAAAAATGTAAAACTAAATGTTAACCGTAGTTATAATTGTAACTATTTTATAATTTTTTGCTGACTTGGCTTCACCATTCTTTTATTCGGCTGGCGGCTAGCCGAACTCATCTATGCGAAACAAACAAGTGTGCTCCCATACTCCCTTAAAAGACCTTCGCTTGAAAAATCTGAAAAAAAGCGGCATTAGTACTGTTTTCTCCATGTTGAGACACCGTAGCCAATATACACCTTCTCAAAATAGTCAGAATTAATATAAGAAAACTCAAGAGATCTGTCATTAATTTTTATGTTTTTGCAGCAGAAATCTTAGTTGCACAATTTTAAATTTAACTGACTATGTTTGGTGCAGTATTTCTTAATGAAAAAATGTGCATGAAAACGAGTCGTCTCTCCTTCTTCTTCTCTAAGATTGAATGGTAAACTACACCTATTGGCGTTTTGCCGCCACCTACTGTACAAGCCATTATACTTTGTAATATTAACCTGCCAACTATTAACCCTCTCTGCAAATTTCTGTTTGAAAAAGCTAGCTTTAGCTTTCCTAACTGCATGTGTATATTGGTTCCTAACTTCCCTGAAAAGTTGCATATCACGGGGGCTATTCGATGCTAATGCAGTATGCCACAGGATGTTTTTATGCTGGTCAAGGGCAGTCAGGTCTGGAGTGAACCACGGGCTATATCTGTTTTTAGTTCTACATTTTTTAAATGTTATTTAAGATTGTGAGGAAGGCACTTTTAAAGAATAACCAGACATCCTCTACTGACGGGATGAGGTCAATTCCAGGATATCCAGGCCAGGTCGATTAGAAAGGCCTGCTCGCTGAAGTGTTTTAGGGAGCATTTGACAGTGATGAGGGGTGGTCATATGACCGCAGACCCATTACGGATGCAGGCAATGAGGCAGTGATCGATGAGATCTTTGTTGAAAACAGCAGATGTGTATTTGGAGGGTAAGTTGGTTAGGATGATTTCTATGAGGGTGCCTGTGTTTACGGATTTGGGGTTGTACCTGGTAGGTTCATTGATCATTTGTGTGAGATTGAGGGCATCAAGCTTAGATTGTAGGATAGCCGGGGTGTTAAGCATGTCCCAGTTTAGGTCACCTAGCAGCACGAGCTCTGAAGATAGATGGGGGGCAATCAATTCACATATGGTGTCCAGGGCACAGCTGGGGGCAGAGGGTCGTCTATAGCAAGCGGCAACGGTGAGAGACTTGTTTCTGGAAAGGTGGATTTTTAAAAGTAGAAGCTCGAATTGTTTGGGTACAGACCTGGATAGTAAGACAGAACTCTGCAGGCTATCTCTGCAGTAGATTGCAACTCCGCCCCCTTTGGCGGTTCTATCTTGTCGGAAAATGTTGTAGTTAGGGATGGAAATTTCAGGGGTTTTGGTGGTCTCCTAAGCCAGGGTTCAGAAATGGCTAGGACATCCGAGTTGGCAGAGTGTGCTAAAGCAGTGAATAAAACAAACTTAGGGAGGAGGCTTCTAATGTTAACATGCATGAAATCAAGGCTATTACGGTTACAGAAGTCAACAAATGAGAGCACCTGGGGCATGGGAGTGGAGCTAGACATTACAGGGCCTGGATTAACCTCTACATCACCAGAGGAACAGAGAACAGTAGGATAAGGGTACGGCCAAAGGCTATAAGAACTGGTCGTCTAATACGTTTGGAACAGAGAGTAAAAGGAGCAGATTTCTGGGCGTGGTAGAATAGATTCAAGGCATCATGTACAGACAAAGGTATGGTAGGATGTGAATACATTGGAGGTAAACCTAGGGATTGAGTGATGATGAGAGAGATATTGTCTTTAGAAACATTTAAACCAGCTGATGTCACCGCATGTGTCGGAGGTGGAACTAAAGGGTTAGCTAAGGCATATTGAGCTCTACAGTGAAATAAGACAATACTCACTAACCAGGACAGTAATGGACAAGGCATATTGACATTAGGGAGAGGCATGCGTAGCCGAGTGATCATAGGGCTCCAGTGAGTAGTTAGGCTGGCTGGAGACACGGTGATTCAGACAGCTAGCAGGCGGGGGCTAGCAAGCAAGAAGAAGCAAGCTAAACACGCTAAACACCACCCGCAACTGTTCTGCAGTGAAACCTCACAATCCCAAGTACTTCTCTGCCGCTGCCGCCACAACCTCTATTTTCTGTGATTTACGTATCATTTCTGCTTTACAGTTGACATCCATGGCTATGAATGCTAAGAAACCCACTTTACTGAAGCACATATTCTTCCCATCACTCTCTGTTGGACTCTACTACACAGAGGAAACCTCTCAGGTTCCCGAACCCTGTACCCATCTTCCTCTACCACTCTCTTCACTGCTTTATAACACTTCCTGCTCTACTGTAACCCTGGCAACCTCAACCTGCCTTTCTCTTTTTTGTTTTTTTATTTCACCTTTATTTAACCAGGTAGGCCAGTAGGCCAGGGAACAAGTTCTCAACAACGACCTGGCCAAGATAAAGTATAGCAATTCGACACATACAACAACACAGAGTTACACATGGAATAAACAAAACATAGTCTATAATACAGTAGAACAAAAGAAAACAAAATGTCTATATACAGTGAGTGCAAATGATCTCCAGCCCCATGGGGGGGCTTTACTTGGCTCATCGCGCCATAGCGACTCCTTGTGGTGGGCCAGGTGCCTGCAGGCTGACCCTGGTCACGAACGATGTTTCCTCCAACACATTTGTGCGTCTGGGTTCCGGGTTAAGCTGGCGGGTGTTAAGGAGCGCGGTTAGGCAGGTCATGTTTCGGAGGCGTCTCCCGAGCCCATTGGGGAGTTGGAGCGATGTGACAAAAATTTGGAAGAAGACAGACATTCAGAAACACTCTACATCTGGCCCTGGGACTAACTCTCCTCCTTCTCTATCTTTTTCCATCTTCCCTCACCTCCAGCTTGCTATTTAAAAAAAAAAAAATTCTCTCTCTCTCTCTCTCTCTCTCTCTCTCTCTCTCTCTCTCTCTCTCTCTCTCTCTCTCTCTCCTCTCTCTCTCTCTCTCTCTCTCTCTCTCTCTCTCTCTCTCTCTCTCTCTCTCTCTCTCTCTCTCTCTCTCTCTCTCTCTCTCTCTCTCTCTCTCTCTCTCTCTCTCTCTCTCTCTCTCTCATTAAGTTATATAGGTGTGTCTGAAAGCTTCACTGCTCCGTTAGAGAGCTAACGGGTTGAGAAGGCAACATCAGCTAATATTGTCTCACAAAACACACACACACACACACACACACACACACACACACACACACACACACACACACACACACACACACACACACACACACGGTCATTAAGCTCCTATTCAGACATTAGACTACTTGACCGCCCTCTATCCTTCTCACACCTCTCTCTCTCTTCTCTCCCCTCATCTCTCTCTTCTCCCCCTCATCTCTCTTCTCTCCCCTCATCTCTCTCTTCTCCCCCCTCATCTCTCCACACTCTCTCATCATTTTTTCCTACCTTTAATCATCTCTCTCTCTCTCTCTCTCTGAATGGTCTCAGTGTGTTTCTAAAGGTGTAATAATATATAGAGGAGCAGCCATCACATAAATAAAACACTGTTACTATCTACAGCCAAAGGAGGAATTGGCTTTGGGGGTGACTTATTTTATTTATTTAATTAACAAAGTTATGCAATACCCAATTCCCTCGTGTGAAAAAGTAATTGCTTTCTTACACTCAATAACTGGTTGTGCCACCTTTAGCTGCAATGACTCCAACCAGATACTTCCTGTAGTTGTTGATCAGTCTCGCACATTGCTGTGGAGGAATTTTGGCCCACTCTTGCATGCAGAACTGCTTTAACTCAGTGACATTTGTGGGTTTTCAAGAATGAACTTCTCTTTTCAAGTCCTGCCACAACATCTCAATTGGGATTAGGTCGGGACTTTGATTAGGCCATTACAAAACTTCAAATTTGTTGCTTTTTAACCATTTTAATGTAGACTTGATTGTGTGTTTTTGGATCATTGTCTTTCTGCATGACCCAACTGCACTTCAGCTTCAGCTCACAGATGGATGGCCTGACATTCTCTTGTAGAATTCTCTGATACAAAGCAGAATTCATGGTTCCTATTAAGGAAAGTCGTCCAGGTCCTGAGGCAGTGAAGCATCCCCAAACCATCACACTACCTGAGCTGAAAAGGTACAATTCTGTTGTTCTAGCCCTGAGCAAAGCAGTTAACCCACTGTTCCAGGGGTTGGGTTAAATGCAGAAGACACATTTCAGTTGAATGCATTCAGTTGTACAACTGACTAGGTATCCCCCTTTCCCTTTCCCTTTATGGGGTATTGTGTGTAGATTGATGAGAAAAAAAACTATTTCATAAATGTTTGAATAAGGCTGTAGCGTAGCAAAATGTGGGGGGTCTGAATACTTTCCAAATGCACTGTATATATAAAAGTATGTCGACACCCCTTCAAATGAGTGGATTTGGGTATTTCAGCCACACCTGTTGCTGACAGGTGTATAAAATCGAGCACCCAGGCTTGCAATCTCCATAGACAAACATTAGCAGTAGAATCGCCCTACTGAAGAGCTCAGTGACTTTCAACGTGGCACCGTCATAGGATGCCACCTTTCCAACAAGTCAGTTCGTCAAATTACTGCCCTGCTAGAGCTGCCCCGCTCAACTGTAAGTGCTGTATTGTGAAGTAAGAGCAAGAGCGGCTCAGCCGCGAAGTAGTAGGCCACACAAGCTCCCAGGATGGGACTGCCAGGTGCTGAAGCGCATTGCGCATAAAATGTCCTCGGATGCAACACTCACCACTGAGTTCCAAACTGCTTCTGGAAGCAACGTCAGCACAAGAACTGTTCGTCGGGAGCTTCATGAAATGGGGTTCCATGGCCGAGCAGCCGCACACAAGCTTAAGATCACCATGCGCAATGCCAAGCGTCGGTTGGAGTGGTGTAAAGCTCGCCACCATTGGACTCTGGAGCAGTCCGGCGGACGAATATGGGTTTGGTGGATACCAGAAGAACGCTACCTTCCCCAATGCATAGTGCCAACTGTAAAGATTGGTAATGGAGGAATAATGGTCTGGGGTTGTTTTTCATGGTTCAGGCTAGGCCCCTTAGTTCCAGTGAGGGAAATCTTAATGCTACAGCATGTAATGACATTCTAAACAATTCTGTGGTTCCAACTTTGTGGAAACAGTTTGGGGAAAGCCCTTTCCTGTTTCAGCATGACAATGCCCCTGTGCACAAAGCGAGGTCCATACAGAAATGGTTTGTCGAGATCGGTGTGGAAGAACTTGACTGGCCTGCACAGAGCCCTGATCTCAATCCCATTGAACACCTTTGGGATGAATTGGAATGCCAACTGCGAGCCAGGCCTAATCGCTCAACATCAGTGCCCAACCTTGCTAATGCTCTTGTAGCTGAATGAAAGCAAGACCCTGGAGCAATGTTCCAACATCTAGTGGAAAGCCTTTCCAGGAGAGTGGAGGCTGTTATAGCAGCAAAAGTGGGACCAACTCCATATTAATGCCTATGATTTTGGAATGAGATGTTCGACGAGCAGGTGTCCACATACTTTTGGTCATGTAGTGTATGTATATACCTGGAATGACCCCAGTCCCAGGTCAAACTAGATAGGGTTAGGGTTAAGGGGGTAAAAGGTTAAAGATCAGGGGTTAAGGTAGTGGTATACCTGGAATGACCCCAGTCCCAGGTCAAAGATAATCTTGTATTGTTCATCCTGTCGCTCTCTTTCTCCACCAGGTAGACAAACACCATGTAGTTGACTCCAAATAAAGGAATCAGCAGCAGGGTGGACTTAGCCAGACGCCTGCAACACACAGGTGTGTAAGAATAATCTTAACAAATGTGATTGGTTGTTGAGAGAATATCTGTATTATGATTGGTTGTTGGTAGGGTACCTGTACTGTGATTGGTTGTTCCCGCCCACGTCAGAGCAGAGTAGTTTCTGGACCAGGATACGGATGATACTGATGAACAGAACAAAGTTGATCTGATGAGACAAGAGACTTCCTTTAGAATGAGTGGGACATGAGTAGGACAGTGGTGGTCACGAAATTTCGTCAGCCAGTGATTGTCAAGCAAATAACTGTCGGTCTCACAGTAATTGACTGTAATTGAAGGAGCGGCAGGTAGCATAGTGGTTAGAGTGTTGGACTAGTAACCGAAAGGTTGCAAGATTGAATCCCCGAGCTGACAAGGTAAAAATCTGTAGTTCTGCCCCTGAACAAGGCAGTTAACCCACTGTCATTGAAAATAAGAATTTGTTCTTAACTGACTTGCCTAGTTAAATAAAGGTAAAAAAACACATTTAGCATCTCCTGGCTTCCACACACAAGCCACTGATGCTGACCTTAGAAACATCTACATTTTAAAAAGTCTAATAAATCCATGCAATATAACCTACACCTTCCCAATAAATCCATGGTTAATTTTAGAAGCATGATATGAAGCATGATATGAATAAAAAGTAGTCTATTTCAGAAGAACAGCATACTCTGAGTTGTCCTTATGTTAGGTCCTGATCTGGCTATG
>NC_138319.1:28867500-28965000 GCF_965601325.2 Salmo salar | reverse complement strand
TGTCTGACCGCTTGCATGATGACGAGTTTCTCACACGACTGGTCTATCTGGGTGATGTTTTTTCTCGCCTGAATGATCTGAATCTAGGATTACAGGAACTCTCCGCAACTACATTCAATGTGCGGGACAAAATTGAGGCTATGATTAAGAAGTTGGAGCTCTTTTCTGTCTTCATTAACAAGGACAACACACAGGTCTTTCCATCATTGTGTGATTTTCTGTGTGCAAATGAACTCAAGCTTACGGACAACGTCAAATGTGATATAGTGAAGCACCTGAGTGAGTTGGGTGCACAATTACACAGGTACTTTCCCAAAATGGACGACACAAACAACTGGATTCGTTATCCCTTTCATGCCCTGCCTCCAGTCCACTTACCGATATCTGAACAAGAAAGCCTCATCAAAATTGCAACAAGCGGTTCTGTGAAAATGTTATTTAATCAGAAGCCACTGCCAGATTTCTGGATTGGGCTGCGCTCAGAGATTCTTGCCTTGGAAAATCTCACTGTTAAGACACTGATGCCCTTAGCAACCACGTACCTATGTGAGAGTGGGTTCTCGGCCCTCACTAGCATGACTAAATACAGACACAGACTGTGTGGAAAATGATTTAAGACTGAGACTCCAATACAACCCAACATTGCAGAGTTATGTGCATCCTTTCAAGCACACCCTTCTCATTAACCTGTGGTGAGTTATTCACAATTTTTGATGAACAAATAAGATTTTATATGTAAGATGGCTAAATAAAGAGCAAAACTATTGATTATTATTATATTATTATTTGTGTCCTGGTCATGTAAGAGCTCTTTGTCACTTCCCACGAGCCGGGATGTGACAAAAACTAACACTCATTCTTATGTTTAATAAATGTATTCTATAGTGTTTGTGTGGAAGGCTTACAATGATGGCAAAAAACAACATTTGAGAGTGCGCTGACCCTGGTGCTAGAGGGGTACGCAGCTGGAGGTTGAATGTTTGAAGGGGTACGGGACTATAAAACGTTTGGGAACTACTGGTGTAGAGGGTTAAAGGCATCGGGTACTAATCATGATCTCCCACCCACCCACCCCCCTTCACACAGACACCATGTATGTCTTCTGACCTGCAGGCTTTAGGATATTTACTCACAGACAAGCAGAAACTGAGTGTGGTGTTTATATGCTTGTATTATGTGTGTGCGCGGGTGCGCGCGTATGTCATGCGTGTGTGTGTGAGTGAGGTTCAGCTGGGTCGTCTGTTTTGTTTATATTGTGAAATAGCAGCTTTGCTTAGCCACAGTTCAGGACTGTCACTGTGTTTACACTCCCAAACCCCTCCCCCGCATCGACCGCATCCTCTGAGGAGCTGTGTTCCTTTTGGAGCTAAGCTACCTGTCACCAGAACACAAACAACCAATAGCACATCACCTCATGACTGTCTCAACCAATCACACAGTTCCCTGTTACTGTCTCAATCAACCACACGTCACCTCACCACTGCCAATCAAACCTGGAGACACGAAACACCCTATAATATGACACGTCTTTATGATATATATTTATATCCAGTTCTCAATGTCATGATGCTGTGTGTGTGTTAGAGAGAGAGAGAAAGAGAGAAATCCAGTGGGTACCAGTTCTCTCTGGTGCTCCCCCTGGGACCTTTTATAGAGAGGAAGGAAGGAAGCCCTCAGGCACAACACCTGAAAGAAATACAAATAACAACACACACACACACACACACACACACACACACACACACACACACACACACACACACACACACACACACACACACACACACACACACACACACACACACACACACACACACACACACACACCCCCCCCCCCCGAGTCCTGACCCATTTCCCATAGATGCTCAGGAACCAACAGACAGGATTCACCTGATTCTTCTGACTGTAGAGCCAACAACATACCAGCTAACAATTCTAGGGAGAGAGAAGGTTTTTGTAATTTTACCCATAATGTTCCCTTAATGTTTGAGTGTCCAGTTTCCGTTAGTGCGGGGAATGTTTTAATTTTATTTATTTAACCTTTATTTAATTAGGCAAGTCAGTTAAGAACAAATTCTTATTTACAATGACGGCCTACCCCGGCCAAACCCGGACGACGCTGTGCCAATTATGCACCGCCCTATGTTTTACTTTGTAAAACAATATTTGGAAGTTGATGAAATATTTTGGTAGCCTACAGCACAGTCTTTTCAGCAGGAGCCATTTGCTTTCCAACCTGTGTTTTCCCTCGATTGTATTTGAAATATTGCAAAAGTCCTGTTTTGTCTGCATGCTGTTTTTTCACTGACAGATTTGCCATGTGTTCCAGATTGTAGGCTATTCCTTGTTATTGGGCTACAATCCACAGCTAGCCTATTTAAAAAATAAGCTAATGATCCTCTGTGGCTAAATTATAGGCCTTTCATGGTGTAGTAGGCTATTCTGAATGATTTCATTTATTTCTGAACAGACAGCAGTAATTATATAACTTTGGCAAATGCATTTCAATGTATCAGGGTTGCTGCAGTTCCTCCAGAACCCTTCAAACAGCTATGATTCTATAAGGAAATAAATGATGAAGTGCAACGCTGGAGAGATGAGAGTTGCCGACTCATGTCAATCAGAGCAGAGGGAGAGAGATCATAGAAAGTGAATCTGTTCTGTCAGGATCCAGCTCAAATGAAGCACTGCATATACTATGTAGAACAAATGTGTCTAAATGAAGCACTGCATATACCATGTAGAACAAATGTGTCTAAATGAAGCACTGCATATACCATGTAGAACAAATGTGTCTCTGTGTCACGATTCCCTCCGACGGTGGCGCCCCCTCCTGCTCGGGTGGCGCTCGGCGGTCGTCTTCACCGGCCTATTAGCAGCCACCGATTCCCTTTTTGTTTTTCCCCTGTTTGTATTGTGTGCACCTGTTCTGAGTGGGAGTGATTAGCGGGGCTATTTATATTAGCTGGTCCGCCTTTTCTTTGTGCGGGATTGCGTTTATTTCATTGTATGCTGTGCGTGGTGACACGCTGTTTGTTGTACATTTTCAGTGGTGCGTGTGTTTTGCGCAAGCTGTGTTTTGTCCCTTGTGTTTGGGGCACTTTGTTTGGTAGTGTGCTCTGTGCGCTGTTTGGGTTGGCTTGTCGTTTAGCCATTGTGCCTATTAAAGCCTATACCCTGAATCGCTGCTTCCTGCACTTGATTCCTCATCAGCAAACACCCACGCCTTACACTCTGATAAGGAATCACATCTGCTCTCTTTATTGGATTTATATTTGGAACATTCCTAATTTGTTGCTTCTGATAGAAACATGGTCCAGGTGGTAGTGTTGCTTCTGATAGAAACATGGTTCAGGTGGTAGTGTTGCTTCTGATAGAAACATGGTCCAGGTGGTAGTGTTGCTTCTGATAGAAACATGGTCCAGGTGGTAGTGTTGCTTCTGATAGAAACATGGTCCAGGTGGTAGTGTTGCTTCTGATAGAAACATGGTCCAGGTGGTAGTGTTGCTTCTGATAGAAACATGGTCCAGGTGGTAGTGTTGCTTCTGATAGAAACATGGTCCAGGTGGTAGTGTTGCTTCTGATAGAAACATGGTCCAGGTGGTAGTGTTGCTTCTGATAGAAACATGGCCCAGGTGGTAGTGTTGCTTCTGATAGAAACATGGTTCAGGTGGTAGTGTTGCTTCTGATAGAAACATGGTTCAGGTGGTAGTGTTGCTTCTGATAGAAACATGGCCCAGGTGGTAGTGTTGCTTCTGATAGAAACATGGTCCAGGTGGTAGTGTTGCTTCTGATAGAAACATGGTTCAGGTGGTAGTGTTGCTTCTGATAGAAACATGGTTCAGGTGGTAGTGTTGCTTCTGATAGAAACATGGTCCAGGTGGTAGTGTTGCTTCTGATAGAAACATGGCCCAGGTGGTAGTGTTGCTTCTGATAGAAACATGGCCCAGGTGGTAGTGTTGCTTCTGATAGAAACATGGTCCAGGTGGTAGTGTTGCTTCTGATAGAAACATGGTCCAGGTGGTAGTGTTGCTTCTGATAGAAACATGGTCCAGGTGGTAGTGTTGCTTCTGATAGAAACATGGCCCAGGTGGTAGTGTTGCTTCTGATAGAAACATGGTTCAGGTGGTAGTGTTGCTTCTGATAGAAACATGGTCCAGGTGGTAGTGTTGCTTCTGATAGAAACATGGTCCAGGTGGTAGTGTTGCTTCTGATAGAAACATGGTTCAGGTGGTAGTGTTGCTTCTGATAGAAACATGGCCCAGGTGGTAGTGTTGCTTCTGATAGAAACATACCCAGAACATGGTTACCATATACTGTATATTTACAGTAGCATGTCTGTACTTTCTCACATGTGCCATTTAAACAATGATGATGCCAGTTATAACAAATCAATACACAACACGTTTTAATGTGGAAAAAAATAAAATGCGACAGAACCACTTGGGACCAGTAACGGAGTAATATAACGAGTTACTGTCTTCAAATATAGTAATATTATTACATTTACCTTTTCAAGTAAGCTGTATATTACTTTCAGAAGCATATCTCTACCGGTGTGTTTAAAGCTTTGTCTCATGCTAACAGAATTCATGCTGTAGGTTAACTCGCTTCCAATAGGCTATTGTAAAGTCGAAAATCAAAGAAAGATGGCCTCTGTGTTGTTACCCCGCTTAACCTTTGCAAGTGGAAACGCTCCCATTATTTTGAGTTAATTGAGGAGAAAGAGAACAACATTTTAGTCAAATGCAAACACCACATCAAACCTGAAAAACATCTAGAGGTTGTGCACAAAGCCAAAGTTCCAGAAATGCATGAAAGAGGAGAAATCTTTAGACATTATGGTAATAAAGATGGATAAATAATATTTCCATGTTCTGTGTATGTTTGGTGGGATATTGATGGAATATTTTTGTAACCCACAGAAAACTGGACACATGAAATGTGTCTAAAACATACATTTCTTAAGTTCTGAGAACATGGAAACCACGTTCTCGGTAAGTTATATTTGACATTAAGGGAACGGTCTCTTGGAAACATTCCTTGCACATCGCTGGAACATTCCTATGACCTAACGAGACTCTTAAGGGAACGTTCTCTAAAAGATGTGGGAACGTTTGTTGTTACCTGGTTATCAACTATTCTAAGAGACCAGTCTTGATTTGAAATTTGAATCATATTTGGGATTATTTGAGAAAGATCGAAAAAAAAAACACAGTTTGTCCACATCTAGTCTCATACTTACACATACATTTCTGAATGAGTCTCCAGCTCTCTAGGAATATGAAGGTCTGTCTCACAGACACAGCCGTGCACCCACACACACTTATAAACATGCATGATTTCTGAAAGTCCATTAGTAGCCTATAGATGACAAATGTCAATTAGTCTACTCACCGTACGTAAAAGGCAGAGCGCGAGGAGCAGCAGACCGACCCGTGACCGCTCCATGGTAGCAGGCAGCACATGAGCTGGTAGTAGGCTACTCTGATGTGCACCGTGGGGGTCTTGTCTCACCCAGCGGAACTCATGTGGTCACTCTTATGGCGTAGCGCGAGGGCAGAGCCCCTAGAATATTTCACCCTGAAAAACTCACATCCATAATGTTCATAAATCTGTTGGTGTTGGTGAAGAAAATAACAACCGTTTGTAAATGCAAAAATAAAACGTCCAAACAGCTGTTGGTAGGCTACAGGTATGGAGAGAAAGAGGGAAAAAGATAAAAACAGGGAGACTAAGAAAAATACAGAGATTAATGGAAAGGTGGAGAGGCAGTTGGGGCCAAAGAAGCTGTGAGGACGGTTTGTGACAACAGATCTCTCTTCCCCATTAACTTATGGCACTGGGTCCTGCTCCCATCACCTCTGTCCATCAGTCTCTAGCCACACCTTCCTGCTAAATTAAATACAATTAGAGTTGGATAAATGTAGATCAACTTAGATTGTTTTCACCAGGATTTATACAGGATACTGACCTCTACATCAAAACCTTCAATCCACACGTCGAGACCTAAAACCTACCTGAAAGGACTATTACTACCAAGGACTATCAAGAAAAAACTTCTAACAAATCAAAACCTGCAGAAGAAACACATGTCACGCCCTGACCTTGGAGATCCTAAATTCTCTATTTTGGTTGGGTCGGGGTGCGACGAAGGTGGGCATTCTAGTTTCTTTATTTCTATGTTGGCCTGGTATGGTTCCCAATCAGAGGCAGCTGTTTATCCTTGTCTCTGATTGGGGATCATATTTAGGCAGCCATTTCCCCACTGTGTTTTTGTGGGTTCTTGTTTGTGTATAGTTGCCTTGAGCACTGCATAGCTTCACGTTCGTTTTGTTCTTTATAGTTTTTTGTGCCGGTTCACATAATAAAGATGGTGAACCCAAACCACGCTGCATTTTGGTCCGATGCTTACTCCAACGATCATGACAACACAGCAGAAACCTGGAAATACCATCCAACACAAAACTGAACGAGTAATATTCAGCCTGAAGCTTCTTCTGAAGCCAAAAAGTAAAAGACAATAATCTTTAAGAAATGGTGTTATATAAAGCTAAGTAAACAGGGATACTAAGCTACCAAGCTGCTAGGACAGAACAGGCTTGGCTGCACCTTCAATTAGCACTGAAGTGTGAAGTGAGATGTGTGAAAACTCTGGCAGGAGAGTTTCATAGCCTCCCCCACCCAAATGCAGAGGCCTTTTGAAGTCCCCTGCTCCATGGCGTATCCCTGTGCAGATGTCATCACATTACAGTACACCTTCGATATAAAAAATATCAGTGTACAGAATATGTACAAAAACAAGCTCCTCAAGGACAATCCAGAGACCCTATTTGCTGACTGCTACAAAGAGGGGAACGTAAGCAACTTAATGTTCCACACAGACCCTCCCCTGGCACAGTGCTATATTAACCAGACCATCCCCTGGCACAGTGCTATATTAACCAGACCATCCCCTGGCACAGTGCTATATTAACCAGACCATCCCCTGGCACAGTGCTATATTAACCAGACCATCCCCTGGCATGGCACAGTGCTATATTAACCAGACCATCCCCTGGCATGGCACAGTGCTATATTAACCAGACCATCCCCTGGCATGACACAGTGCTATATTAACCAGACCATCCCCTGGCATGACACAGTGCTATATTAACCAGACCATCCCCTGGCATGGCACAGTGCTATATTAACCAGACCATCCCCTGGCATGGCACAGTGCTATATTAACACAGACCATCCCCTGGCATGACACAGTGCTATATTAACCAGACCATCCCCTGGCATGACACAGTGCTATATTAACCAGACCATCCCCTGGCACAGTGTTATATTAAGCAGACCATCCCCTGGCATGGCACAGTGCTATATTAACACAGACCATCCCCTGGCATGGCACAGTGCTATATTAACCAGACCATCCCCTGGCATGACACAGTGCTATATTAACCAGATCATCCCCTGGCATGACACAGTGCTATATTAACACAGACCATCCCCTGGCATGGCACAGGGCTATATTAACCAGACCATCCCCTGGCACAGTGCTATATTAACCAGACCATCCCCTGGCACAGTGCTATATTAACCAGACCATCCCCTGGCATGGCACAGTGCTATATTAACCAGACCATCCCCTGGCATGGCACAGTGCTATATTAACCAGACCATCCCCTGGCATGACACAGTGCTATATTAACCAGACCATCCCCTGGCATGACACAGTGCTATATTAACACAGACCATCCCCTGGCATGGCACAGTGCTATATTAACCAGACCATCCCCTGGTATGACACAGTGCTATATTAACCAGACCATCCCCTGGCATGACACAGTGCTATATTAACCAGACCATCCCCTGGCATGACACAGTGCTATATTAACACAGACCATCCCCTGGCATGGCACAGTGCTATATTAACCAGACCATCCCCTGGCATGACACAGTGCTATATTAACCAGACCATCCCCTGGCATGGCACAGTGCTATAAGAGTACACTACCCTATATATGCTATATTAACCAGACCATCCCCTGGCATGACACAGTGCTATATTAACACAGACCATCCCCTGGCATGGCACAGAGCTATATTAACCAGACCATCCCCTGGCATGGCACAGAGCTATATTAACCAGACCATCCCCTGGCATGGCACAGTGCTATAAGAGTACACTACCCTATATATGCTATATTAACCAGACCATCCCCTGGCAAGACACAGTGCTATATTAACACAGACCATCCTCTGGCATGGCACAGTGCTATATTAACCAGACCATCCCCTGGCATGGCACAGTGCTATATTAACCAGACCATCCCCTGGCATGGCACAGTGCTATATTAACACAGACCATCCTCTGGCATGGCACAGTGCTATATTAACCAGACCATCCCCTGGCATGGCACAGTGCTATATTAACCAGACCATCCCCTGGCATGACACAGTGCTATATTAACCAGACCATCCCCTGGCATGGCACAGTGCTATAAGAGCACACTACCCCTATGTCAAGAGAGAGGGTATTGGCCCAGGGTGGAAACTCAGAATACTAGACATTGAGGAAATTTAAACAACCTCTGTCAATGTGTACAAATCTGGGACAGTAATGGTGCAGGGCATCCTCATGCAGTTCCAGCAGGACTTTTACGGGATCAAAGAGAGAGCACAGCAGGAAAAGCTTTCTCTCTGTGACGACTCCCCATCCTGAGTGTGTCTGATCACACCTCATCCTCGAAATGCCCTGCAGACGAACAGCCACAAGAGGAGAGCCACCCGCCCAGCACTGAACTCAGGTCCCACAACTGCACTGTTCCTCCATTGTTGAGAGAGATAAATTCACAGAGCTGGAGAGAGATATGGTGGAGCTCAGAGAGCTGGTCCACACAATCCAGACAGAACCGACCCACAAAACAGAACCGACCCTCCCCCCCCCCCCCCCCGAAAGTGGAGAAAGACGGCTGTCGGAGAGAGCTAGCTGCACTCCGGACTGAGGTGAGAGAACTTAAAGAGGAGAGAGAGAAACACATGGCACAGCTAACAGCAGTGAAGGAGGAAGGAGAGAAACACATGGCACATCTAACAGCAGTGAAGGAGGAAGGAGAGAAACACATGGCACACCTAACAGCAGTGAAGGAGGAAGGAGAGGAACACATGGCACAGCTAACAGCAGTGAAGGAGGAAAGAGAGAAACACATGGCACAGCTAACAGCAGTGAAGGAGGAAGGAGAGGAACACATGGCACAGCTAACAGCAGTGAAGGAGGAAAGAGAGGAACACATGGCACAGCTAACAGCAGTGAAGGACGAGAGAGAGGAAAACATGGCACAGCTAACAGCAGTGAGGAAGGAAGGAGAGAAACACATGGCACAGCTAACAGCAGTGAAGGAGGAAGGAGAGAAACACAAGGCACAGCTAACAGCAGTGAAGGAGGAAGGAGGGAAACACATGGCACAGCTAACAGCAGTGAAGGAGGAGAGAGAGGAACACATGGCACAACTAACAGCAGTGAAGGAGGAGAGAGAGGAACACATGGCACAGCTAACAGCAGTGAAGGAGGAAGGAGAGAAACACATGGCACAGCTAACAGCAGTGAAGGAGGAGAGAGAGAGAAACACATGGCACAGCTAACAGCAGTGAAGGAAGAGGGAGAGGAACACATGGCACAGCTAACAGCAGTGAAGGAGGAGAGAGAGAAACACATGGCACAGCTAACAGCAGTGAAGGAGGAAGGCGAGAACACATGGCACAGCTAACAGCAGTGAAGGAGGAGAGAGAGGAACACATGGCACATCTAACAGCAGGGAAGGAGGAGAGAGAGGAACACATGGCAGAGCTAACAGCAGTGAAGGAGAAGGGAGAGAAACACATGGCACAGCTAACAGCAGTGAAGGAGGAAGGAGAGAAACACATGGCACAGCTAACAGCAGTGAAGGAGGAGAGAGAGGAACACATGGCACAGCTAACAGCAGTGAAGGAGGAAGGAAAGGAACACATGGCACAGCTAACAGCAGTGAAGGAGGAGAGAGAGAGAAACACATGGCACAGCTAACAGCAGTGAAGGAAGAGGGAGAGGAACACATGGCACAGCTAACAGCAGTGAAGGAGGAGAGAGAGAAACACATGGCACAGCTAACAGCAGTGAAGGAGGAAGGCGAGAACACATGGCACAGCTAACAGCAGTGAAGGAGGAGAGAGAGGAACACATGGCACATCTAACAGCAGGGAAGGAGGAGAGAGAGGAACACATGGCAGAGCTAACAGCAGTGAAGGAGAAGGGAGAGAAACACATGGCACAGCTAACAGCAGTGAAGGAGGAAGGAGAGAAACACATGGCACAGCTAACAGCAGTGAAGGAGGAGAGAGAGGAACACATGGCACAGCTAACAGCAGTGAAGGAGGAAGGAAAGGAACACATGGCACAGCTAACAGCAGTGAAGGAGGAGAGAGAGGAACACATGGCACAGCTAACAGCAGTGAAGGAAGAAGGAGAGAAACAAATGGCACAGCTAACAGCAGTGAAGGAGGAGAGAGAGAGAAACAAATCAAATCAAATCAAATCAAATTTATTTTTATATAGCCCTTCGTACATCAGCTGATATTCTCAAAGTGCTGTACAGAAACCCAGCCTAAAACCCCAAACAGCAAGCAAAGCATGTGAAAGAAGCACGGTGGCTAGGAAAAACTCCCTAGGAAAAACTCCCTAGAAAGGCCAAAAACCTAGGAAGAAACCTAGAGAGGAACCAGGCTATGAGGGGTGGCCAGTCCTCTTCTGGCTGTGCAGGGTGGATATTAAAACAGAACATGGTCAAAATGTTAAAATGTTAAAATGTTCATAAATGACCAGCATGGTCAAATAATAATAATCATAGTAGTTGTCGAGGGTGCAACAAGCACGTCCGGTGAACAGGTCAGGGTTCCATAGCCGCAGGCAGAACAGTTGAAACTGGAGCAGCAGCACGGCCAGGTGGACTGGGGACAGCAAGGAGTCATCATACCAGGTAGTCCTGAGGCATGGTCCTAGGGCTCAGGTCCTCCGAGAGAAAGACAGAAAGAGAGAAAGAGAGAATTAGAGAGAGCATATTTAAATACACACAGGACACCGGATAAGACAAGAGAAATACTCCAGATGTAACAGACTGACCCTAGCCCCCCGACACATAAACTACTGCAGCATAAATACTGGAGGCTGAGACAGGAGGGATCAGAAGACACTGTGGCCCCATCCGATGATACCCCCGGACAGGGCCAAACAGGCAGGATATAACCCCACCCACTTTGCCAAAGCACAGCCCCCACACCACTAGAGGGATGTCTCCAACCACCAACTTACCGTCCTAAGACAAGGCCGAGTATAGCCCACAACGATCTCCGCCATGGCACAACCCAAGGGGGGGGGCGCCAACCCAGACAGGAAGACCACGTCAGTGACTCAACCCACTCAAGTGACGCACCCCTCCCATGGACGGCATGGAAGAACACCAGTAGGCCAGTGACTCAGCCTCTGTAAAAGGGTTAGAGGCAGAGAATCCCAGTGGAAAGAGGGGAACCGGCAAGGCAGAGACAGCAAGGGCGGTTCGTTGCTCCAGCCTTTCCGTTCACCTTCACACTCCTGGGCCAGACTATACTTAATCATAGGACCTACTGAAGAGATAAGTCTTCAGTAAAGACTTAAAGGTTGAGACTGAGTCTGCGTCTCTCACATTGGTAGGCAGACCATTCCATAAAAATGGAGCTCTATAGGAGAAAGCCCTACCTCCAGCCGTTTGCTTAGAAATTCTAGGGACAATTAGGAGGCCTGCGTCTTGTGACCGTAGCGTACGTGTAGGTATGTACGGCAGGACCAAATCGGAAAGATAGGTAGGAGCAAGCCCATGTAATGCTTTGTAGGTTAGCAGTAAAACCTTGAAATCAGCCCTTGCCTTAACAGGAAGCCAGTGTAGGGAGGCTAACACTGGAGTAATATGATCAAATTTTTTGGTTCTAGTCAGGATTCTAGCAGCCGTATTTAGCACTAACTGAAGTTTATTTAGTGCTTTATCCGGGTAGCCGGAAAGTAGAGCATTGCAGTAGTCCAGCCTAGAAGTAACAAAAGCATGGATTAATTTTTCTGCGTCATTTTTGGACAGAAAATTTCTGATTTTTGCAATGTTACGTAGATGGAAAAAAGCTGTCCTTGAAACAGTCTTGATATGTTCTTCAAAAGAGAGATCAGGGTCCAGAGTAACGCCGAGGTCCTTCACAGTTTTATTTGAGACGACTGTACAACCATCCAGATTAATTGTCAGATTCAACAGAAGATCTCTTTGTTTCTTGGGACCTAGAACAAGCATCTCTGTTTTGTCCGAGTTTAAAAGTAGAAAGTTTGCAGCCATCCACTTCTTTATGTCTGAAACACAGGCTTCTAGCGAGGGCAATTTTGGGGCTTCACCATGTTTCATTGAAATGTACAGCTGTGTGTCGTCTGCATAGCAGTGAAATTTAACATTATGTTTTCGAATGACGTCCCCAAGAGGTAAAATATATAGTGAAAACAATAGTGGTCCTAAAACGGAACCTTGAGGAACACCGAAATTTACAATTGATTTGTCAGAGGACAAACCATTCACAGAGACAAACTGATATCTTTCCGACAGATAAGATCTAAACCAGGCCAGAACTTGTCCATGTAGACCAATTTGGGTTTCCAATCTCTCCAAAAGAATGTGGTGATCGATGGTATCAAAAGCGGCACTAAGATCTAGGAGCACGAGGACAGATGCAGAGCCTCGGTCTGACGTCATTAAAAGGTCATTTACCACCTTCACAAGTGCAGTCTCAGTGCTATGATGGGGTCTAAAACCAGACTGAAGCGTTTCGTATACATTGTTTGTCTTCAGGAAGGCAGTCAGTTGCTGTGCAACAGCTTTTTCTAAGATTTTGGAGAGGAATGGAAGATTCGATATAAACACATGGCACAGCTAACAGCAGTGAAGGAGGAGGGAGAGGCACACATGGCACAGCTAACAGCAGTGAAGGACGAGAGAGAGGAACACATGGCACAGCTAACAGCAGTGAGGGAGGAAGGAGAGAAACACATGGCACAGCTAACAGCAGTGAAGGAGGAAGGAGAGAAACACATGGCACAGCTAACAGCAGTGAAGGAGGAAAGGAGAGAAACACATGGCACAGCTAACAGCAGTGAAGGAGGAAGGAGAGAAACACATGGCACAGCTAACAGCAGTGAAAGAGGAGAGAGAGGAACACATGGCACATCTAACAGCAGTGAAGGAGGAGAGAGAGGAACACATGGCACAGCTAACAGCAGTGAAGGAGGATGGAGAGAAACACATGGCACAGCTAACAGCAGTGAAGGAGGAGAGAGAGAGAAACACATGGCACAGCTAACAGCAGTGAAGGAGGAGGGAGAGGAACACATGGCACAGCTAACAGCAGTGAAGGAGGAGAGAGAGGAACACATGGCACAGCTAACAGCAGTGAAGGAGGATGGAGAGAAACACATGGCACAGCTAACAGCAGTGAAGGAGGAGAGAGAGAGAAACACATGGCACAGCTAACAGCAGTGAAGGAGGAGGGAGAGAAACACATGGCACAGCTAACAGCAGTGAAGGAGGAGAGAGAGGAACACATGGCACAGCTAACAGCAGTGAAGGAAGAAGGAGAGAAACACATGGCACAGCTAACAGCAGTGAAGGAGGAGAGAGAGGAACACATGGCAACGCTAACAGCAGTGAAGGAGGAGAGAGGAACACATGGCACAGCTAACAGCAGTGAAGGAGGAAGGAGAGAAACACATGGCACAGCTAACAGCAGTGAAGGAGGAGAGAGAGGAACACATGGCACAGCTAACAGCAGTGAAGGAGGAGAGAGAGGAACACATGGCACAGCTAACAGCAGTGAAGGAGGAAGGAGAGAAACACATGGCACAGCTAACAGCAGTGAAGGAGGAGAGAGAGAGAAACACATGGCACAGCTAACAGCAGTGAAGGAGGAGGGAGAGGAACACATGGCACAGCTAACAGCAGTGAAGGAGGAGAGAGAGAAACACATGGCACAGCTAACAGCAGTGAAGGAGGAGAGAGAGAAACACATGGCACAGCTAACAGCAGTGAAGGAGGAGAGAGAGCGAAACACATGGCACAGCTAACAGCAGTGAAGGAGAAGGGAGAGAAACACATGGCACAGCTAACAGCAGTGAAGGAGGAGAGAGAGAAACACATGGCACAGCTAACAGCAGTGAAGGAGGAGAGAGAGAAACACATGGCACAGCTAACAGCAGTGAGGGAGGAAGAAGAGAAACACATGGCACAGCTAACAGCAGTGAGGGAGGAGGATGAGAAACACATGGCAAAGCTAAGAGCAGTGAGGGAGGAGGATGAGAAACACATGGCACAGCTAACAGCAGTGAAGGAGGAGGATGAGAAACACATGGCACAGCTAACAGCACTGAGGGAGGAGAGACAGAAACTCATGGCACAGCTAACAGCAGTGAGGGAGGGGGATGAGAAACACATGGCACAGCTAACAGCAGTGAGGGAGGAGGATGAGAAACACATGGCACAGCTAACAGCAGTGAAGGAGGAGGGAGAGGAACACATGGCACAGCTAACAGCAGTGAAGGAGGAGAGAGAGAAACACATGGCACAGCTAACAGCAGTGAAGGAGGAAGGCAAGAACACATGGCACAGCTAACAGCAGTGAAGGAGGAGAGAGAGGAACACATGGCACATCTAACAGCAGTGAAGGAGGAGAGAGAGGAACACATGGCACAGCTGACAGCAGTGAAGGAGGAGAGAGAGAAACACATGGCACAGCTAACAGCAGTGAAGGAGGAAGGCGAGAACACATGGCACAGCTAACAGCAGTGAAGGAGGAGAGAGAGGAACACATGGCACATCTAACAGCAGTGAAGGAGGAGAGAGAGGAACACATGGCACAGCTAACAGCAGTGAAGGAGGAAGGAGAGAAACACATGGCACAGCTAACAGCAGTGAAGGAGGAGAGAGAGGAACACATGGCACAGCTAACAGCAGTGAAGGAGGAAGGAGAGAAACACATGGCACAGCTAACAGCAGTGAAGGAGGATGGAGAGAAACACATGGCACAGCTAACAGCAGTGAAGGAGGAGAGAGAGAGAAACACATGGCACAGCTAACAGCAGTGAAGGAGGAGGGAGAGGCACACATGGCACAGCTAACAGCAGTGAAGGACGAGAGAGAGGAACACATGGCACAGCTAACAGCAGTGAGGGAGGAAGGAGAGAAACACATGGCACAGCTAACAGCAGTGAAGGAGGAAGGAGAGAAACACATGGCACAGCTAACAGCAGTGAAGGAGGAGAGAGAGAGAAACACATGGCACAGCTAACAGCAGTGAAGGAGGAGGGAGAGGAACACATGGCACAGCTAACAGCAGTGAAGGATGAGAGAGAGGAACACATGGCACAGCTAACAGCAGTGACGGAAGAAGGAGAGAAACACATGGCACAGCTAACAGCAGTGAAGGAGGAAGGAGAGGAACACATGGCACAGCTAACAGCAGTGAAGGAGAAGGGAGAGAAACACATGGCACAGCTAACAGCAGTGAAGGAGGAAGGAGAGAAACACATGGCACAGCTAACAGCAGTGAAGGAGGAGAGAGAGGAACACATGGCACAGCTAACAGCAGTGAAGGAGGAGAGAGAGGAACACATGGCACAGCTAACAGCAGTGAAGGAGGAAGGAGAGAAACACATGGCACAGCTAACAGCAGTGAAGGAGGAGAGAGAGAGAAACACATGGCACAGCTAACAGCAGTGAAGGAGGAGGGAAAGGAACACATGGCACAGCTAACAGCAGTGAAGGAGGAGAGAGAGGAACACATGGCACAGCTAACAGCAGTGAAGGAGGAAGGAGAGAAACACATGGCACAGCTAACAGCAGTGAAGGAGGAGAGAGAGGAACACATGGCACAGCTAACAGCAGTGAAGGAGGAGAGAGAGGAACACATGGCACAGCTAACAGCAGTGAAGGAGGAAGGAGAGAAACACATGGCACAGCTAACAGCAGTGAAGGAGGAGAGAGAGGAACACATGGCACAGCTAACAGCAGTGAAGGAGGAGAGAGAGGAACACATGGCACAGCTAACAGCAGTGAAGGAGGAAGGAGAGAAACACATGGCACAGCTAACAGCAGTGAAGGAGGAAGGAGAGAAACACATGGCACAGCTAACAGCAGTGAGGGAGGAGGAAGAGAAACACATGGCACAGCTAACAGCAGTGAGGGAGGAGGATGAGAAACACATGGCACAGCTAACAGCAGTGAAGGAGGAGGGAAAGGAACACATGGCACAGCTAACAGCAGTGAAGGAGGAGAGAGAGGAACACATGGCACAGCTAACAGCAGTGAAGGAGGAAGGAGAGAAACACATGGCACAGCTAACAGCAGTGAAGAGGGAGAGAGAGGAACACATGGCACAGCTAACAGCAGTGAAGGAGGAGAGAGAGGAACACATGGCACAGCTAACAGCAGTGAAGGAGGAAGGAGAGAAACACATGGCACAGCTAACAGCAGTGAAGGAGGAGAGAGAGGAACACATGGCACAGCTAACAGCAGTGAAGGAGGAAGGAGAGAAACACATGGCACAGCTAACAGCAGTGAAGGAGGAGAGAGAGGAACACATGGCACAGCTAACAGCAGTGAAGGAGGAGAGAGAGGAACACATGGCACAGCTAACAGCAGTGAAGGAGGAAGGAGAGAAACACATGGCACAGCTAACAGCAGTGAAGGAGGAGAGAGAGGAACACATGGCACAGCTAACAGCAGTGAAGGAGGAGAGAGAGGAACACATGGCACAGCTAACAGCAGTGAAGGAGGAAGGAGAGAAACACATGGCACAGCTAACAGCAGTGAAGGAGGAGAGAGAGAGAAACACATGGCACAGCTAACAGCAGTGAAGGAGGAGGGAGAGGAACACATGGCACAGCTAACAGCAGTGAAGGAGGAGAGAGAGAAACACATGCCACAGCTAACAGCAGTGAAGGAGGAGAGAGAGAAACACATGGCACAGCTAACAGCAGTGAAGGAGGAGAGAGAGCGAAACACATGGCACAGCTAACAGCAGTGAAGGAGAAGGGAGAGAAACACATGGCACAGCTAACAGCAGTGAAGGAGGAGAGAGAGAAACACATGGCACAGCTAACAGCAGTGAAGGAGGAGAGAGAGAAACACATGGCACAGCTAACAGCAGTGAGGGAGGAGGAAGAGAAACACATGGCACAGCTAACAGCAGTGAAGGAGGAAGGAGAGAAACACATGGCACAGCTAACAGCAGTGAAGGAGGAGAGAGAGAGAAACACATGGCACAGCTAACAGCAGTGAAGGCGGAGGGAGAGGAACACATGGCACAGCTAACAGCAGTGAAGGAGGAGAGAGAGAGAAACACATGGCACAGCTAACAGCAGTGAAGGAGGAGAGAGAGGAACACATGGCACAGCTAACAGCAGTGAAGGAGGAAGGAGAGAAACACATGGCACAGCTAACAGCAGTGAAGGAGGAGAGAGAGAGAAACACATGGCACAGCTAACAGCAGTGAAGGAGGAGGGAGAGGAACACATGGCACAGCTAACAGCAGTGAAGGAGGAGAGAGAGAAACACATGGCACAGCTAACAGCAGTGAAGGAGGAGAGAGAGAAACACATGGCACAGCTAACAGCAGTGAAGGAGGAGAGAGAGCGAAACATATGGCACAGCTAACAGCAGTGAAGGAGAAGGGAGAGAAACACATGGCACAGCTAACAGCAGTGAAGGAGGAGAGAGAGAAACACATGGCACAGCTAACAGCAGTGAAGGAGGAGAGAGAGAAACACATGGCACAGCTAACAGCAGTGAGGGAGGAGGAAGAGAAACACATGGCACAGCTAACAGCAGTGAGGGAGGAGGATGAGAAACACATGGCACAGCTAACAGCAGTGAAGGAGGAGGGAAAGGAACACATGGCACAGCTAACAGCAGTGAAGGAGGAGAGAGAGGAACACATGGCACAGCTAACAGCAGTGAAGGAGGAAGGAGAGAAACACATGGCACAGCTAACAGCAGTGAAGGAGGAGAGAGAGGAACACATGGCACAGCTAACAGCAGTGAAGGAGGAGAGAGAGGAACACATGGCACAGCTAACAGCAGTGAAGGAGGAAGGAGAGAAACACATGGCACAGCTAACAGCAGTGAAGGAGGAGAGAGAGGAACACATGACACAGCTAACAGCAGTGAAGGAGGAAGGAGAGAAACACATGGCACAGCTAACAGCAGTGAAGGAGGAGAGAGAGGAACACATGGCACAGCTAACAGCAGTGAAGGAGGAAGGAGAGAAACACATGGCACAGCTAACAGCAGTGAAGGAGGAGAGAGAGGAACACATGGCACAGCTAACAGCAGTGAAGGAGGAGAGAGAGGAACACATGGCACAGCTAACAGCAGTGAAGGAGGAAGGAGAGAAACACATGGCACAGCTAACAGCAGTGAAGGAGGAGAGAGAGGAACACATGGCACAGCTAACAGCAGTGAAGGAGGAGAGAGAGGAACACATGGCACAGCTAACAGCAGTGAAGGAGGAAGGAGAGAAACACATGGCACAGCTAACAGCAGTGAAGGAGGAGAGAGAGAGAAACACATGGCACAGCTAACAGCAGTGAAGGAGGAGGGAGAGGAACACATGGCACAGCTAACAGCAGTGAAGGAGGAGAGAGAGAAACACATGGCACAGCTAACAGCAGTGAAGGAGGAGAGAGAGAAACACATGGCACAGCTAACAGCAGTGAAGGAGGAGAGAGAGCGAAACACATGGCACAGCTAACAGCAGTGAAGGAGAAGGGAGAGAAACACATGGCACAGCTAACAGCAGTGAAGGAGGAGAGAGAGAAACACATGGCACAGCTAACAGCAGTGAAGGAGGAGAGAGAGAAACACATGGCACAGCTAACAGCAGTGAGGGAGGAGGAAGAGAAACACATGGCACAGCTAACAGCAGTGAGGGAGGAGGATGAGAAACACATGGCACAGCTAACAGCAGTGAAGGAGGAGGGAAAGGAACACATGGCACAGCTAACAGCAGTGAAGGAGGAGAGAGAGGAACACATGGCACAGCTAACAGCAGTGAAGGAGGAAGGAGAGAAACACATGGCACAGCTATCAGCAGTGAAGGAGGAGAGAGAGGAACACATGGCACAGCTAACAGCAGTGAAGGAGGAGAGAGAGGAACACATGGCACAGCTAACAGCAGTGAAGGAGGAAGGAGAGAAACACATGGCACAGCTAACAGCAGTGAAGGAGGAGAGAGAGGAACACATGGCACAGCTAACAGCAGTGAAGGAGGAAGGAGAGAAACACATGGCACAGCTAACAGCAGTGAAGGAGGAGAGAGAGGAACACATGGCACATCTAACAGCAGTGAAGGAGGAGAGAGAGGAACACATGGCACAGCTGACAGCAGTGAAGGAGGAGAGAGAGAAACACATGGCACAGCTAACAGCAGTGAAGGAGGAAGGCGAGAACACATGGCACAGCTAACAGGAGTGAAGGAGGAGAGAGAGGAACACATGGCACATCTAACAGCAGTGAAGGAGGAGAGAGAGGAACACATGGCACAGCTAACAGCAGTGAAGGAGGAAGGAGAGGAACACATGGCACAGCTAACAGCAGTGAATTAGGAGAGAGAGGAACACATGGCACAGCTAACAGCAGTGAAGGAAGAAGGAGAGAAACACATGGCACAGCTAACAGCAGTGAAGGAGGAGAGAGAGAGAAACACATGGCACAGCTAACAGCAGTGAAGGAGGAGGGAGAGGCACACATGGCACAGCTAACAGCAGTGAAGGACGAGAGAGAGGAACACATGGCACAGCTAACAGCAGTGAGGGAGGAAGGAGAGAAACACATGGCACAGCTAACAGCAGTGAAGGAGGAAGGAGAGAAACACATGGCACAGCTAACAGCAGTGAAGGAGGAGAGAGAGAGAAACACATGGCACAGCTAACAGCAGTGAAGGAGGAGGGAGAGGAACACATGGCACAGCTAACAGCAGTGAAGGATGAGAGAGAGGAACACATGGCACAGCTAACAGCAGTGAAGGAAGAAGGAGAGAAACACATGGCACAGCTAACAGCAGTGAAGGAGGAAGGAGAGGAACACATGGCACAGCTAACAGCAGTGAAGGAGAAGGGAGAGAAACACATGGCACAGCTAACAGCAGTGAAGGAGAAGAGAGAGAGAAACACATGGCACAGCTAACAGCAGTGAAGGAGGAGAGAGAGGAACACATGGCACAGCTAACAGCAGTGAAGGAGGAGAGAGAGGAACACATGGCACAGCTAACAGCAGTGAAGAAGGAAGGAGAGAAACACATGGCACAGCTAACAGCAGTGAAGGAGGAGAGAGAGAGAAACACATGGCACAGCTAACTGCAGTGAAGAAGGAGGGAAAGGAACACATGGCACAGCTAACAGCAGTGAAGGAGGAGAGAGAGGAACACATGGCACAGCTAACAGCAGTGAAGGAGGAAGGAGAGAAACACATGGCACAGCTAACAGCAGTGAAGGAGGAGAGAGAGGAACACATGGCACAGCTAACAGCAGTGAAGGAGGAGAGAGAGGAACACATGGCACAGCTAACAGCAGTGAAGGAGGAAGGAGAGAAACACATGGCACAGCTAACAGCAGTGAAGGAGGAGAGAGAGGAACACATGGCACAGCTAACAGCAGTGAAGGAGGAGAGAGAGGAACACATGGCACAGCTAACAGCAGTGAAGGAGGAAGGAGAGAAACACATGGCACAGCTAACAGCAGTGAAGGAGGAGAGAGAGGAACACATGGCACAGCTAACAGCAGTGAAGGAGGAAGGAGAGAAACACATGGCACAGCTAACAGCAGTGAAGGAGGAGAGAGAGGAACACATGGCACATCTAACAGCAGTGAAGGAGGAGAGAGAGGAACACATGGCACAGCTGACAGCAGTGAAGGAGGAGAGAGAGAAACACATGGCACAGCTAACAGCAGTGAAGGAGGAAGGCGAGAACACATGGCACAGCTAACAGCAGTGAAGGAGGAGAGAGAGGAACACATGGCACATCTAACAGCAGTGAAGGAGGAGAGAGAGGAACACATGGCACAGCTAACAGCAGTGAAGGAGGAAGGAGAGGAACACATGGCACAGCTAACAGCAGTGAATTAGGAGAGAGAGGAACACATGGCACAGCTAACAGCAGTGAAGGAAGAAGGAGAGAAACACATGGCACAGCTAACAGCAGTGAAGGAGGAGAGAGAGAGAAACACATGGCACAGCTAACAGCAGTGAAGGAGGAGGGAGAGGCACACATGGCACAGCTAACAGCAGTGAAGGACGAGAGAGAGGAACACATGGCACAGCTAACAGCAGTGAGGGAGGAAGGAGAGAAACACATGGCACAGCTAACAGCAGTGAAGGAGGAAGGAGAGAAACACATGGCACAGCTAACAGCAGGGAAGGAGGAGAGAGAGAGAAACACATGGCACAGCTAACAGTGGTGAAGGTGGAGGGAGAGGAACACATGGCACAGCTAACAGCAGTGAAGGATGAGAGAGAGGAACACATGGCACAGCTAACAGCAGTGAAGGAAGAAGGAGAGAAACACATGGCACAGCTAACAGCAGTGAAGGAGGAAGGAGAGGAACACATGGCACAGCTAACAGCAGTGAAGGAGAAGGGAGAGAAACACATGGCACAGCTAACAGCAGTGAAGGAGGAAGGAGAGAAACACATGGCACAGCTAACAGCAGTGAAGGAGGAGAGAGAGGAACACATGGCACAGCTAACAGCAGTGAAGGAGGAGAGAGAGGAACACATGGCACAGCTAACAGCAGTGAAGGAGGAAGGAGAGAAACACATGGCACAGCTAACAGCAGTGAAGGAGGAGAGAGAGAGAAACACATGGCACAGCTAACAGCAGTGAAGGAGGAGGGGAAGGAACACATGGCACAGCTAACAGCAGTGAAGGAGGAGAGAGAGGAACACATGGCACAGCTAACAGCAGTGAAGGAGGAAGGAGAGAAACACATGGCACAGCTAACAGCAGTGAAGGAGGAGAGAGAGGAACACATGGCACAGCTAACAGCAGTGAAGGAGGAGAGAGAGGAACACATGGCACAGCTAACAGCAGTGAAGGAGGAAGGAGAGAAACACATGGCACAGCTAACAGCAGTGAAGGAGGAGAGAGAGGAACACATGGCACAGCTAACAGCAGTGAAGGAGGAGAGAGAGGAACACATGGCACAGCTAACAGCAGTGAAGGAGGAAGGAGAGAAACACATGGCACAGCTAACAGCAGTGAAGGAGGAAGGAGAGGAACACATGGCACAGCTAACAGCAGTGAAGGAGAAGGGAGAGAAACACATGGCACAGCTAACAGCAGTGAAGGAGGAAGGAGAGAAACACATGGCACAGCTAACAGCAGTGAAGGAGGAGAGAGAGGAACACATGGAACAGCTAACAGCAGTGAAGGAGGAGAGAGAGGAACACATGGCACAGCTAACAGCAGTGAAGGAGGAAGGAGAGAAACACATGGCACAGCTAACAGCAGTGAAGGAGGAGAGAGAGAGAAACACATGGCACAGCTAACAGCAGTGAAGGAGGAGGGAGAGGAACACATGGCACAGCTAACAGCAGTGAAGGAGGAGAGAGAGGAACACATGGCACAGCTAACAGCAGTGAAGGAGAAAGGAGAGAAACACATGGCACAGCTAACAGCAGTGAAGAAGGAGAGAGAGGAACACATGGCACAGCTAACAGCAGTGAAGGAGGAGAGAGAGGAACACATGGCACAGCTAACAGCAGTGAAGGAGGAAGGAGAGAAACACATGGCACAGCTAACAGCAGTGAAGGAGGAGAGAGAGGAACACATGGCACAGCTAACAGCAGTGAAGGAGGAAGGAGAGAAACACATGGCACAGCTAACAGCAGTGAAGGAGGAGAGAGAGGAACACATGGCACAGCTAACAGCAGTGAAGGAGGAGAGAGAGGAACACATGGCACAGCTAACAGCAGTGAAGGAGGAAGGAGAGAAACACATGGCACAGCTAACAGCAGTGAAGGAGGAGAGAGAGGAACACATGGCACAGCTAACAGCAGTGAAGGAGGAGAGAGAGGAACACATGGCACAGCTAACAGCAGTGAAGGAGGAAGGAGAGAAACACATGGCACAGCTAACAGCAGTGAAGGAGGAGAGAGAGAGAAACACATGGCACAGCTAACAGCAGTGAAGGAGGAGGGAGAGGAACACATGGCACAGCTAACAGCAGTGAAGGAGGAGAGAGAGAAACACATGGCACAGCTAACAGCAGTGAAGGAGGAGAGAGAGAAACACATGGCACAGCTAACAGCAGTGAAGGAGGAGAGAGAGCGAAACACATGGCACAGCTAACAGCAGTGAAGGAGAAGGGAGAGAAACACATGGCACAGCTAACAGCAGTGAAGGAGGAGAGAGAGAAACACATGGCACAGCTAACAGCAGTGAAGGAGGAGAGAGAGAAACACATGGCACAGCTAACAGCAGTGAGGGAGGAGGAAGAGAAACACATGGCACAGCTAACAGCAGTGAGGGAGGAGGATGAGAAACACATGGCACAGCTAAGAGCAGTGAGGGAGGAGGATGAGAAACACATGGCACAGCTAACAGCAGTGAAGGAGGAGGATGAGAAACACATGGCACAGCTAACAGCACTGAGGGAGGAGAGACAGAAACTCATGGCACAGCTAACAGCAGTGAGGGAGGGGGATGAGAAACACATGGCACAGCTAACAGCAGTGAGGGAGGAGGATGAGAAACACATGGCACAGCTAACAGCAGTGAAGGAGGAGGGAGAGGAACACATGGCACAGCTAACAGCAGTGAAGGAGGAGAGAGAGAAACACATGGCACAGCTAACAGCAGTGAAGGAGGAAGGCAAGAACACATGGCACAGCTAACAGCAGTGAAGGAGGAGAGAGAGGAACACATGGCACATCTAACAGCAGTGAAGGAGGAGAGAGAGGAACACATGGCACAGCTGACAGCAGTGAAGGAGGAGAGAGAGAAACACATGGCACAGCTAACAGCAGTGAAGGAGGAAGGCGAGAACACATGGCACAGCTAACAGCAGTGAAGGAGGAGAGAGAGGAACACATGGCACATCTAACAGCAGTGAAGGAGGAGAGAGAGGAACACATGGCACAGCTAACAGCAGTGAAGGAGGAAGGAGAGGAACACATGGCACAGCTAACAGCAGTGAAGGAGGAAGGAGAGAAACACATGGCACAGCTAACAGCAGTGAAGGAGGAGAGAGAGGAACACATGGCACAGCTAACAGCAGTGAAGGAGGAGAGAGAGGAACACATGGCACAGCTAACAGCAGTGAAGGAGGAGAGAGAGAAACACATGGCACAGCTAACAGCAGTGAAGGAGGAAGGCGAGAACACATGGCACAGCTAACAGCAGTGAAGGAGGAGAGAGAGGAACACATGGCACATCTAACAGCAGTGAAGGAGGAGAGAGAGGAACACATGGCACAGCTAACAGCAGTGAAGGAGGAAGGAGAGGAACACATGGCACAGCTAACAGCAGTGAAGGAGGAGAGAGAGGAACACATGGCACAGCTAACAGCAGTGAAGGAGGAAGGAGAGAAACACATGGCACAGCTAACAGCAGTGAAGGAGGAGAGAGAGGAACACATGGCACATCTAACAGCAGTGAAGGAGGAAGAGAGAGAAACACATGGCACAGCTAACAGCAGTGAAGGAGGAAGGAGAGAAACACATGGCACAGCTAACAGCAGTGAAGGAGGAGAGAGAGAGAAACACATGGCACAGCTAACAGCAGTGAAGGAGGAGAGAGAGGAACACATGGCAACAGCTAACAGCAGTGAAGGAGGAAGGGAGAGAAACACATGGCACAGCTAACAGCAGTGAAGGAGGAGAGAGAGAGAAACACATGGCACAGCTAACAGCAGTGAAGGAGGAGAGAGAGGAACACATGGCACAGCTAACAGCAGTGAAGGAGGAGAGAGAGGAACACATGGCACAGCTAACAGCAGTGAAGGAGGAAGGAGAGAAACACATGGCACAGCTAACAGCAGTGAAGGAGGAGAGAGAGAGAAACACATGGCACAGCTAACAGCAGTGAAGGAGGAGGGAGAGGAACACATGGCACAGCTAACAGCAGTGAAGGAGGAGAGAGAGGAACACATGGCACAGCTAACAGCAGTGAAGGAGGAAGGAGAGAAACACATGGCACAGCTAACAGCAGTGAAGGAGGAGAGAGAGGAACACATGGCACAGCTAACAGCAGTGAAGGAGGAGAGAGAGGAACACATGGCACAGCTAACAGCAGTGAAGGAGGAAGGAGAGAAACACATGGCACAGCTAACAGCAGTGAAGGAGGAGAGAGAGGAACACATGGCACAGCTAACAGCAGTGAAGGAGGAGAGAGAGGAACACATGGCACAGCTAACAGCAGTGAAGGAGGAAGGAGAGAAACACATGGCACAGCTAACAGCAGTGAAGGAGGAGAGAGAGGAACACATGGCACAGCTAACAGCAGTGAAGGAGGAAGGAGAGAAACACATGGCACAGCTAACAGCAGTGAAGGAGGAGAGAGAGGAACACATGGCACATCTAACAGCAGTGAAGGAGGAGGGAGAGGAACACATGGCACAGCTAACAGCAGTGAAGGAGGAGAGAGAGAAACACATGGCACAGCTAACAGCAGTGAAGGAGGAAGGCGAGAACACATGGCACAGCTAACAGCAGTGAAGGAGGAGAGAGAGGAACACATGGCACATCTAACAGCAGTGAAGGAGGAGAGAGAGGAACACATGGCACAGGCTAACAGCAGTGAAGGAGGAAGGAGAGGAACACATGGCACAGCTAACAGCAGTGAAGGAGGAGAGAGAGGAACACATGGCACAGCTAACAGCAGTGAAGGAAGAAGGAGAGAAACACATGGCACAGCTAACAGCAGTGAAGGAGGAGAGAGAGAGAAACACATGGCACAGCTAACAGCAGCGAAGGAGGAGGGAGAGGCACACATGGCACAGCTAACAGCAGTGAAGGACGAGAGAGAGGAACACATGGCACAGCTAACAGCAGTGAGGGAGGAAGGAGAGAAACACATGGCACAGCTAACAGCAGTGAGGGAGGAAGGATGAGAAACACATGGCACAGCTAACAGCAGTGAAGGAGGAGAGAGAGAGAAACACATGGCACAGCTAACAGCAGTGAAGGAGGAGAGGAGAGGAACACATGGCACAGCTAACAGCAGTGAAGGAGGAGAGAGAGGAACACATGGCACACGCTAACAGCAGTGAAGGAGGAGGAGAGGAACACATGGCACAGCTAACAGCAGTGAAGGAGGAAGGAGAGGAACACATGGCACAGCTAACAGCAGTGAAGGAGGAGGGAGAGGAACACATGGCACAGCTAACAGCAGTGAAGGAGGAAGGAGAGAAACACATGGCACAGCTAACAGCAGTGAAGGAGGAGAGAGAGGAACACATGGCACAGCTAACAGCAGTGAAGGAGGAGAGAGAGGAACACATGGCACAGCTAACAGCAGTGAAGGAGGAAGGAGAGAAACACATGGCACAGCTAACAGCAGTGAAGGAGGAGAGAGAGAGAAACACATGGCACAGCTAACAGCAGTGAAGGAGGAGAGAGAGGAACACATGGCACAGCTAACAGCAGTGAAGGAGGAGAGAGAGGAACACATGGCACAGCTAACAGCAGTGAAGGAGGAAGGAGAGAAACACATGGCACAGCTAACAGCAGTGAAGGAGGAAGGAGAGGAACACATGGCACAGCTAACAGCAGTGAAGGAGGAAGGAGAGGAACACATGGCACAGCTAACAGCAGTGAAGGAGAAGGGAGAGAAACACATGGCACAGCTAACAGCAGTGAAGGAGGAAGGAGAGAAACACATGGCACAGCTAACAGCAGTGAAGGAGGAGAGAGAGGAACACATGGCACAGCTAACAGCAGTGAAGGAGGAGAGAGAGGAACACATGGCACAGCTAACAGCAGTGAAGGAGGAAGGAGAGAAACACATGGCACAGCTAACAGCAGTGAAGGAGGAGAGAGAGAGAAACACATGGCACAGCTAACAGCAGTGAAGGAGGAGGGAGAGGAACACATGGCACAGCTAACAGCAGTGAAGGAGGAGAGAGAGGAACACATGGCACAGCTAACAGCAGTGAAGGAGGAGGGAGAGGAACACATGGCACAGCTAACAGCAGTGAAGGAGGAGAGAGAGGAACACATGGCACAGCTAACAGCAGTGAAGGAGGAGAGGAGAGGAACACATGGCACAGCTAACAGCAGTGAAGGAGGAAGGAGAGGAACACATGGCACAGCTAACAGCAGTGAAGGAGGAGAGAGAGGAACACATGGCACAGCTAACAGCAGTGAAGGAGGAAGGAGAGAAACACATGGCACAGCTAACAGCAGTGAAGGAGGAGAGAGAGGAACACATGGCACAGCTAACAGCAGTGAAGGAGGAGAGGAGAGGAACACATGGCACAGCTAACAGCAGTGAAGGAGGAGAGGAGAGAAACACATGGCACAGCTAACAGCAGTGAAGGAGGAGGAGAGGAACACATGGCACAGCTAACAGCAGTGAAGTAGGAGAGGAGAGGAACACATGGCACAGCTAACAGCAGTGAAGGAGGAAGGGAGAGAAACACATGGCACAGCTAACAGCAGTGAAGGAGGAGAGAGAGAAACACATGGCACAGCTAACAGCAGTGAAGGAGGAGAGAGAGAAATACATGGCACAGCTAACAGCAGTGAGGGAGGAGGAAGAGAAACACATGGCACAGCTAACAGCAGTGAGGGAGGAGGATGAGAAACACATGGCACAGCTAACAGCAGTGAGGGAGGAGGATGAGAAACACATGGCACAGCTAACAGCAGTGAAGGAGAGAGGGATGAGAAACACATGGCACAGCTAACAGCACTGAGGGAGGAGAGACAGAAACTCATGGCACAGCTAACAGCAGTGAGGGAGGGGGATGAGAAACACATGGCACAGCTAACAGCAGTGAGGGAGGAGGATGAGAAACACATGGCACAGCTAACAGCAGTGAAGGAGGAGGGAGAGGAACACATGGCACAGCTAACAGCAGTGAAGGAGGAGAGAGAGAAACACATGGCACAGCTAACAGCAGTGAAGGAGGAAGGCGAGAACACATGGCACAGCTAACAGCAGTGAAGGAGGAGAGAGAGGAACACATGGCACATCTAACAGCAGTGAAGGAGGAGAGAGAGGAACACATGGCACAGCTAACAGCAGTAAAGGAGGAAGGAGAGGAACACATGGCACAGCTAACAGCAGTGAAGGAAGAAGGAGAGAAACACATGGCACAGCTAACAGCAGTGAAGGAGGAGAGAGAGAGAAACACATGGCACAGCTAACAGCAGTGAAGGAGGAGAGAGAGGAACACATGGCACAGCTAACAGCAGTGAAGGAGGAGAGAGAGGAACACATGGCACAGCTAACAGCAGTGAAGGGGGAAGGAGAGAAACACATGGCACAGCTAACAGCAGTGAAGGAGGAAAGGAGAGAAACACATGGCACAGCTAACAGCAGTGAAGGAGGAAGGAGAGAAACACATGGCACAGCTAACAGCAGTGAAGGAGGAAAGGAGAGAAACACATGGCACAGCTAACAGCAGTGAAGGAGGAAGGAGAGAAACACATGGCACAGCTAACAGCAGTGAAGGAGGAGAGAGAGGAACACATGGCACAGCTAACAGCAGTGAAGGAGAAGAGAGAGGAACACATGGCACAGCTAACAGCAGTGAAGGAGGATGGAGAGAAACACATGGCACAGCTAACAGCAGTGAAGGAGGAGAGAGAGAGAAACACATGGCACAGCTAACAGCAGTGAAGGAGGAGGGAGAGGAACACATGGCACAGCTAACAGCAGTGAAGGAGGAGAGAGAGGAACACATGGCACAGCTAACAGCAGTGAGGGAGGAAGGAGAGAAACACATGGCACAGCTAACAGCAGTGAAGGAGGAAGGAGAGAAACACATGGCACAGCTAACAGCAGTGAAGGAGGAGAGAGAGAGAAACACATGGCACAGCTAACAGCAGTGAAGGAGGAGGGAGAGGAACACATGGCACAGCTAACAGCAGTGAAGGATGAGAGAGAGGAACACATGGCACAGCTAACAGCAGTGAAGGAGGAAGGAGAGAAACACATGGCACAGCTAACAGCAGTGAAGGAGGAGAGGAGAGGAACACATGGCACAGCTAACAGCAGTGAAGGAGGAGAGGAGAGGAACACATGGCACAGCTAACAGCAGTGAAGGAGGAAGGAGAGGAACACATGGCACAGCTAACAGCAGTGAAGGAGAAGGGAGAGAAACACATGGCACAGCTAACAGCAGTGAAGGAGGAGAGGGGACCGGCACCCGCGGAAGGAGGGGGGCACATGGCACAGCTAACAGCAGTGAAGGAGGAGAGGAGAGGAACACATGGCACAGCTAACAGCAGTGAAGGAGGAGAGAGAGGAACACATGGCACAGCTAACAGCAGTGAAGGAGGAAGGAGAGAAACACATGGCACAGCTAACAGCAGTGAAGGAGGAGAGAGAGAGAAACACATGGCACAGCTAACAGCAGTGAAGGAGGAGGGAGAGGAACACATGGCACAGCTAACAGCAGTGAAGGAGGAGAGAGAGGAACACATGGCACAGCTAACAGCAGTGAAGGAGGAAGGAGAGAAACACATGGCACAGCTAACAGCAGTGAAGGAGGAGAGAGAGGAACACATGGCACAGCTAACAGCAGTGAAGGAGGAGAGAGAGGAACACATGGCACAGCTAACAGCAGTGAAGGAGGAAGGAGAGAAACACATGGCACAGCTAACAGCAGTGAAGGAGGAGAGAGAGGAACACATGGCACAGCTAACAGCAGTGAAGGAGGAGAGAGAGGAACACATGGCACAGCTAACAGCAGTGAAGGAGGAAGGAGAGAAACACATGGCACAGCTAACAGCAGTGAAGGAGGAGAGAGAGGAACACATGGCACAGCTAACAGCAGTGAAGGAGGAAGGAGAGAAACACATGGCACAGCTAACAGCGAGTGAAGGAGGAAGGGAGAGAAACACATGGCACAGCTAACAGCAGTGAAGGAGGAGGGAGAGGAACACATGGCACAGCTAACAGCAGTGAAGGAGGAGAGAGAGAAACACATGGCACAGCTAACAGCAGTGAAGGAGGAGAGAGAGAAACACATGGCACAGCTAACAGCAGTGAGGGAGGAGGAAGAGAAACACATGGCACAGCTAACAGCAGTGAGGGAGGAGGATGAGAAACACATGGCACAGCTAACAGCAGTGAGGGAGGAGGATGAGAAACACATGGCACAGCTAACAGCAGTGAAGGAGGAGGATGAGAAACACATGGCACAGCTAACAGCACTGAGGGAGGAGAGACAGAAACTCATGGCACAGCTAACAGCAGTGAGGGAGGGGGATGAGAAACACATGGCACAGCTAACAGCAGTGAGGGAGGAGGATGAGAAACACATGGCACAGCTAACATCATGCTAATTTGGTATAGAGCAGACCTAACCCACTCTATTAAAATAGTCAAAACAGGAACATTTTACATCTGTCTAGAAATTAACAAGAACATGATCTCAACAGAAAAACGTGTCCTCGTGTTCTACCTACTGTATATTCCTCCAATAGAATCCCCATACTGAAATGAGGACAGCTTCTCCATTCTACTGTATATCCCTCCAATAGTATCCCCATACTTTAACGATGACAGCTTCTCCATCCTGGAGGGGGAGATCAACCATTTCCAGGCCCAGGGACATGTACTAGTTTGTGGCGACCTAAATGCCAGAACTGGATAAGAACCTGACACCCTCAGCACACAGGGGGACAAACACCTACCTGGAGGTGACAGCATTCCCTCCCACATATGCCCAACTATGACAACATAACCAACAAAAACAGGTCACAGCTCCTGCAGCTCTGTTGCACACTGGGTCTGTACATAGTCAATGTTAGGCTTCGAGGGGACTCCTGTGCACTACTGGTTAGAGCCTGTAAGTAAGCATTTCACTGTAAGGTCTACACCTGTTGTATTCAGCGCACGTGACAAATAAACTTTGATTTGATTTGAAATGGTTTGATGAATAATGCAAAAACCTAAGAAAGAAATTGAGAACAAAGAGACCCAGAAAAGAAAGACCCAGAAAACCTGAGTCCACGCCTTCACCATGGTGAATCACTAAAACAATACAGAAATACACTACAGAAAATGAAGGAACAGCACGTCTGGGAAAATTGGAACACACTAAACAAACAACAACACAAAGTTATTCATGCAAAATGGAGCTGTATGGATGAACCACTTCTCCAATCTTTTGGCTCTATAACAAAGAACAAACAGCAAAAACATATACATGACCAATTACAAATCTTAGAATCAACTATTAACGACTACCAGAACCCACTGGATTCTCCAATTACATTGAATGAACTACAGGACAAAATATAAACCCCTGACCCAAAAAGGCCTGTGGTGTTGATGGTATCCTCAATGAAATGATAAAATATACAGACCACAATTTTAAATTGGCTATACTTAAACTCTTCAACATCATCCTCTCGCTCTGGCATCTTCCCCAATATTTGGAACCAAGGACTGATCACCACAATTCCACCTAATTTGACCCCAATAACTACCGTGGGATATGCGTCAACAGCAACCATGGGAAAATCATCTGCATTATCATTAACAGCAGACTTGTACATTTCCTCCGTGAAAACAATGTACTGAGCAAACGTCAAATTGGCTTTTTACCAAATTACTGTATGACAGAGCACATACAGTGAGGGGAAAAAAGTATTTGATCCCCTGCTGATTTTGAACGTTTGCCCACTGACAAAGAAAGGATCAGTCTATAATTTTAATGGTAGGTTTATTTGAACAGTGAGAGACAGAATAACAACAAAAAAAAACAGAAAAACACATGTCAAAAATGTTATAAATTGATTTGCATTTTAATGAGGGAAATAAGTATTTGACCCCTCTGCAAAACATGACTTAGTACTTGGTGGCAAAACCCTTGTTGGCAATCACAGAGGTCAGACGTTTGTTGTAGTTGCCCACCAGGTTTGCACACATCTCAGGAGGGATTTTGTCCCACTCCTCTTTGCAGATCTTCTCCAAGTCATTAAAGTTTCAAATCTGACGTTTGGCAACTCGAACTTTCAGCTCCCTCCACAGATTTTCTATGGGATTAAGCTCTGGAGACTGGCTAGGCCACTCCAGGACCTTAATGTGCTCCTTCTTGAGTCACTCCTTTGTTGCCTTGGCCGTGTGTTTTGGGTCATTGTCATGCTGGAATACCCATCCACGACCCATTTTCAATGCCCTGGCTGAGGGAAGGATGTTCTCACCCAATATTAGACGGTACATGGCCCCGTCCATCGTCCCTTTGATGCGGTGAAGTTGTCCTGTCCCCTTAGCAGAAAAACACCCCCAAAGCATAATGTTTCCACCTCCATGTTTGACGGTGGAGATGGTGTTCTTGGGGTCATAGGCAGCATTCCTCCTCCTCCAAACACGGCGAGTTGAGTTGATGCCAAAGAGCTCCATTTTGGTCTCATCTGACCACAACACTTTCACCAGTTGTCCTCTGAATCATTCAGATGTTCATTGGCAAACTTCAGACGGGCATGTATATGTATTCTTGAGCAGGGGGACCTTGCGGGCACTGCAGGATTTCAGTCCTTCACGGCGTAGTGTGTTACCAATTGTTTTCTTGGTGACTATGGTCCCAGCTGCCTTGAGATCATTGACAAGATCCTCCCGTGGAGTTCTGGGCTGATTCCTCACCGTTCTCATGATCATTGCAACCCCACGAGGTGAGATCTTGCATGGAGCCCCAGGCTGAGGGATATTGACAGTTCTTTTGTGTTTCTTCCATTTGCAAATAATCGCACCAACTGTTGTCACCTTCTCACCAAGCTACTTGGCGATGGTCTTGTAGCCCATTCCAGCCTTGTGTAGGTCTACAATCTTGTCCCTGACATCCTTGGAGAGCTCTTTGGTCTTGGCCATGGTGGAGAGTTTGGAATCTGATTGATTGATTGCTTCTGTGGACAGGTGTCTTTTTTTACAGGTAACAAGCTGCAGTTAGGAGCACTCCCTTTAAGAGTGTGCTCCTAATCTCAGCTCGTTACCTGTATAAAAGACACCTGGGAGCCAGAAATCTTTCTGATTGAGAGGGGGTCAAATACTTATTTCCCTCATTAAAATGCAAATCAATTTACAACATTTTTGACATGCGTTTTTCTGGATATTTTTGTTGTTATTCTGTCTCTCACTGTTCAAATAAACCTACCATTAAAATTTTAGGCTAATCCTTTCTTTATCAGTGGGCAAACGTACAAAATCAGCAGGGGATCAAATACTTTTTTCTCCCACTGTATATCAAATTGGCAAAGGCACTAGAACAGTCTGCAGCACCAAGCCTCACCCTACTAGAATCGGAAGTCAAATGTCTGTTTGCTGATGATCTGGTGCTTCTGTCCCCAACCAAGAGTAGCACCTAGATCTTCTGCACAGATTCTGTCAGACCTGGACCCTGACAGTAAATCTCAGTAAGACAAAAATGTTTCCAAAAAAGGTCCAGTCGCCAGGACCACGAATACAAATTCCAAATAGACACCGGTGCACTTGAGCAAACAAGAAACTATGCCTACCTTGGCCTTAACATCACCATCACAGGTAACTTCCACAAAGCTGTAAAAGATCTGAGAGGCAAGAAGAGTGTTCTACGTCGTCAAAAGGAACATAAAATTTGACATCCCAATTATGATCTGGCTAAAAATACTTGAATCAGTTTTAGAACCCATTGCCCTTTATGGTTGTGAGATCTGGGGTCCGCTCACCAACCAAGAATTTGCAAAATGGGACAAACACCAAATTGAGACTGCATGCAGAATTCTGCAAAAATATCCTCCGTGTACAACATTAAAAAAACAAAGATGCAATAATGCATGCAGAGCAGAATTCGGCCGATACTCACACATTTTTTCAATCCAGAAAGGAGCTGTTCAATTCTACAACCACCTAAAAGGGAGCGATTCCCAAACCTTCCATAACAAAGCCACCACCTACAGAGAGATGAATTAACCTAGAGAAGAGTCCCACAAGCAAGCTGGTCCTGGGGCTCTGTTCACAAACACAAACAGACCCCACAGAGCCCCAGGACAGCAACACAATTAGACCCAAACTAATCATGAGAAAACAAAAAGAGAATTACTTGACACATTGGAAAGAATTGACCAAAAAACAGAACAAACTGGAACGCAATTTGGCCCTCAACTGAGAGTACACAGTGGCAGAATACCTGACTACTGTCGCAGACCAAAAATTAAGGAAAGCTTTGACTATGTACAGACTCAGTGAGCATAGCCTTGCTATTCAGAGGCCGCCATAGGAAGACCGGACTCTCAAGAGAAGACAGGCTATGTGCACACTGCCCACAAAATGAGGTGTAAACTGAGCTGCACTTCCTAACCTCCTACCAAATGTATGATTCGATATTAGAGACACATATTTCCCTCCGATTACACAGACCCACAAAGAATTAAAAAACAAATCCAATTTTGATAAACTCCCATATCTATTGGGTGAAATAACACAGTGTTCCATCACAGCAGCAATTTTTGTTACCTGTTGCCACAAGAAAAGGGCAACCAGTGAAGAACAAACACACCATTGTAAATACAACCCATATTTATGTTTCTTTATTTTTCCTTTTGTACTTTAACTATTTGCACACCATTATAACACTGTACATAGCCATAATATGACGTTTGAAATGTGTCTATTCTTCTGAAAATCGTGAGTGTAATGTTTACTGTAAATTTTTGATTGATTTTGTTTATTATTTTTTGGTTTATTATCACTTTTGTTTATTATCTATATTACTTGCTTTTGCAATGTAAAAATGTGTTTCCCATGCCAATAAAGCCCTTTGAAATGAATTGAAAATTGAGAGAGAGATTGAGAAAGAGATTGAGAGAGAGATTGAGAGAGAGCAAGAGAGCGAGAGAGAGAGAGAGAGAGAGAGAGAGAGAGGGAGAGGGAGAGAGAGAGAGAGAGTCAGTCAGAGTCAGTCAGAGCTGAGTACTCTAAAAGTTATTTTGTTTGTTTGGACTAGTACTAAGAGGTATGAGTTGAGGGTCAGAGTGAAGGACATGTAGCCTAGGCCTACTGTATACTACCTGGGCGGTCATTTCTCCCTCTAACCCCTTCAGCTCACAGCACCATCACAGTGAACTCTAGTTGCCTTCACATGAACTACACTCGACATGCTTGTAGCCTTATGAACCTGATATGTCCCAGCACAGGTAGTCTGTAAGGAGAAGAGAGGAGAGAGAAGGAGGAGAGGATGGAAGAGAGGGAGAGAAAGATAGAAGAGAGGGTGAAGAGAAGAACAAAGAAAGGGAGAGGGGAAGAGAGTAGATTGAGAGGAGAGAACAGGATAGAATGAAAATAGGAGAAGAAGAGAGAGGGGAAAAGGAAGAGAGGTGGACATTCCAGTGATAAACCCATCTCAGCTGTGTTCTGTCAACCTCACATATCATTGTCATTTTCGAGTTTAATGTGATGATGAAGAATGATTTTATACCATAACAACATTCGTATGACTTTGAGAGAGAAAGAGATTGAGAGAGAGAGAGAGGGAGAGAGAGAGAAAAAAAGAGTAAGAGAAAGAGAAAAAGAGAGAGAGATTGAGGATAAGGCTGGGGTTAGGGTTAAGGGCAATTATTCAGTCTTAGGCAAGGTTACTCATTACACAACCACTTTTGTCAAATAAAGTCCCTGGAGGGTTTAATAACGACCTGAGAGGGTAAAAAAGGAGTCATAGTATTGTCTTGGTATAGTATTGTCAATGACGGGAGAGTGGAGAAAAAGAGAAAGGAAGAGAAAGACAAGATGGAGAGTGTCGTGACTTGACTTTAACATTAATCAGAAGACTATTATTTATCTAATTAACTAATTGTGTTTAATTGTTACCTGATAGGATCTGGGGGCATCACGAGAGCGCTTCTTTAAAGAGTTACCATCTCTTGAATTAAACTCTAAAAGGTCTTTACCTATCACATCTATAAAAACGTATTAACCATAACCTCGTATCATATCACCATTCTGAAAAGTGGTAACCACCTTGCATCTGCAAAAACCAGAGCCTTACTTATGATTCAATACTACACAAATTGATTTAATAATTGATTTACTAGCTAATTAAATAGGAACACAAGATAAACCACACCCGGTTATTGACTGGGATGTAATACGCTGAAAACAGGTCCCTAGCGGAATGCCAACAACATGGCTGCTTGTTAAAGAAGAGATGGAGAGGGAGAGAGAGAGGGACAGAGACACTTAACATTGCCACATTCAGAAACTACTCTCACCTACAATAACCGTATAATTTGCACACAAACAGCCGCCCACTTTGAGCAAGAAATCATGAATGTATTTATGTGAAATGCCTGGGTTCGCCGGGGACCTCTCGGTGAATGGGGCAGCCTTGGAAAGGGGGGTTGGGTCTTTTTGCGGCACGCTTGTAAGGCTCTGATTGTCCGAAACGGTTCCAAAAACTCTTCTACTGTTGTCCTTCTTCGTAGTTGTCCGGTATCTGATGACTTGTTGTGTAGTTCTGAACAGAACTACAGAGTTGACATACCTATCATGTTGCAGAGCTCTCATGTCCACTGTAGTAGGGTCTGGTCCGGAGGTGCCCTGTAACCAATCACAGGACAGGGTGACCATGTTATCTCCACTCACTCTCTCTCACACACGCACGCACGCACGCACGCACGCACGCACGCACGCACGCACGCACGCACGCACGCACGCACGCACGCACGCACGCACACACACACACACACACACACACACACACACACACACACACACACACACACACACACACACACACACACACACACACACACACACAGAGTAACAGGATAGTCCAACTTAAATTAGCTTTCAAAGCTACTTTACTTAACGGCTAATCAGCGGTTCCAGTAATTGTCCGGGAGGTGAGTGTATTGTCTCCTCCTCATGTTGAGATCCAAAGTTCAAACCATTTTAAAAGTGTAGCTGCTGCTTCACGCTTTTTCTGGTCTAATGTGTTAACCTGTTAGGGCTAGGGGGCAGTATTGACACGGCTGGATAAAAAACGTACCCGATTTAATCTGGTTACTACTCCTGCCCAGTAACTAGAATATGCATATAATTATTGGCTTTGGATAGAAAACACCCTAAAGTTTCTAAAACTGTTTGAATGGTGTCTGTGAGTATAACAGAACTCATATGGCAGGCAAAAACCTGAGAAGATTTCATGCAGGAAGTGGCCTGTCTGACAAGGTGTCGTTCTTCTTGTCTCTGTTTATTGAAGAGTGAGGATCTCTGCTGTAACGTGACACTTCCTACGGCTCCCATAGGCTCTCAGAGCCCGGGAAAAAGCTGAATCGTGGCTTTACAGGCTCTGGCTGAAAAAAAGTAGCGCGTTTGGGTAGTGGCTGGTTACAGTACTGTGAGACTCAGGCGCATGCGTCGACCGAATGCTTTGTTTTCTTTCCTCTGTTTACCTAAACGCAGATTCCCGGTCGGAATATTATCGCTTTTTTACGAGAAAAATGGCATAAAAATTGATTTTAAACAGCGGTTGACATGCTTCGAAGTACGGTAATGGAATATTTAGAATTTTTTTGTCACGAATTGCGCCATGCTTGTCACCCTTATTTACACTTCGGATAGTGTCTGGAACGCACGAACAAAACACCGCTATTTGGATATAACGATGGATTATTTTGGACCAAACCAACATTTGTTATTGAAGTAGCAGTCCTGGGAGTGCATTCTGACGAAGAACATCAAAGGTAATCAAACTTTTGTAATAGTAAATCGGAGTTTGGTCAGGGCTAAACTTGGTGGGTGTCTAAATAGCTAGCCGTGATGGCTGGGCTATGTACTCAGAATATTGCAAAATGTGCTTTCACCGAAAAGCTATTTTAAAATCGGACACCTCGATTGCACAAAGGAGTTCTGTATCTATAATTCTTAAAATAATTGTTATGTTTTTTGTGAACGTTTATCGTGAGTAATTTAGTAAATTCACCGGAGGTTTGCGGGGGGTATGCTAGTTCTGAACGTCACATGCCAATGTAAAAAGCTGGTTTTTGATATAAATATGAACTTGATTGAACAAAACATGCATGTATTGTATAACATAATGTCCTAGGTGTGTCATCTGATGAAGATCATCAAAGGTTAGTGCTGCATTTAGCTGTCTTCTGGGTTTTTGTGACATTATATGCTAGCTTGAAAAATGGGTGTCTGATTATTTCTGGCTGGGTACTCTGCTGACATAATCTAATGTTTTGCTTTCGTTGTAAAGCCTTTTTGAAATCGGACAGTGTGGTTAGATTAACGAGAGTCTTGTCTTTAAAATGGTGTAAAATACTCATATGTTTGAGAAATTGAAGTAATAGCATTTCTAAGGTATTTGAAAATCGCGCCACGGGATTACACTGGCTGTTGCGTAGGTGGGACGATTTCGTCCCGCCTAGCCCAGAGAGGTTAACTTCTTAACACATCATTTATACCTTTTGCTCTAAAGGGGCAGTTCTGGCAGGCTGGCGGACTCTCTGACCTCACTCCGGGGCGGTGATTACTCACTGTGCAAAGTTATGGAAAACAATTATCTCTTATAGCTTCTCACTTCACATCCTTCTCTTAACAAAAACACTTACATAATTTTTCATATTACATGCACAACCCATAGTATGGAATCTTCATCTACGTAGTGGGTATACTTCCCAAGTTACGGTATTTCCATTGTAACATTTTTAATGGCATCACAAAATAACAAACAAAATGACATTAGTGTTCTATAGATTGCCTCTGACCATTCCCCATGTTCTACATTAAAAATATTGTTCCAGTATTTGCTTTGAACATGTTAGAGTTTCAGCGGGAAAAGGTCTGTTGAGACAAAGAACAATCCTTTGGTGAATTTTGAGAGCACAGACCTGGATCTTCTCAGTTGATTTACAACAGGACGTGAGTTGTTAACCCCTCCTAGTTCTTTCCTTCCCCCTCTGTGGGTGAGAGGGGGTCTTATTTGAAGTTATTCATTGCAAACTGATGTGACCTATTTAAATTCTCATAGACAGTCATGGCAAGAGTGATAGTCTCAGAGCTTTGGAAGTGCCTGTCCAATGAGAATCATATTTTTCAAACTCATATTCTATCAACTCATTCCCAAATTATTGCCTGAATTGGACCATTTTCCTGTCCTGCTCAGCATTCAAAATGTAACAAGTACTTTTGGGTGTCAGGGAAAATGTATGGAGTAAAAAGTACATCATTTTCTTTAGTAATGTAGTTAAGTAAAAGTAAAAGTTGTTAAAAAAATAAATAGTAAAGTACAGATACCCAAAAAAACGACTTAAGTAGTACTGTAAAGTATTTTTACTTAAGTATTTTACACCACTGGTCCTTTACTTGAAGTTGTAGCCAAAGCATGAATTAGACAAACCACTCGGTTTGGAGATATTGTAAAGATGTTTCTTAATTCATGACGTCCCATCAGATTTTCTCTTTTCACAGTTCCAGGTGAAAGCTATGAGCCTTTATTGATGTCACTTGTTAAATCCACCTCAATCAGTGCCTTTGAACGGGGTATGGTAGTAGGTGATAGGCACACCGGTTTGAGTGTGTCAAGAACTACAACACTGCTGGGTTTTTCACGTTCAACAGTTTCCCGTGTGTATCAAGAATGGTCCACCATCCAAAGGTTATCCAGTCAACTTGACACAACTGTGGGAAGCATTGGGGTCAAGATGGGCCAACATCCCTGTGAAACATTTTTCACACCTTGTAGAGTCCATGCCCTGACAAATTGAGAATGTTCTGAGGGCAAAAGGGAGGGTGCAACTCAATATTAGGAAGATGTTCCTAATGTTTTGTGGACTGTGTATGCGATTGTATACAAATGTAAGCAAGGTTTGAAATGATTAGGTTTTAGTCCAATATCTATTTGGGCTTCTTGTGGTAAATTTGCAGTCTACAAGTTATATGTAATTATGCTGCGGCCTCTTGACTAACCACTCAAGAAAAGACCATGCCCTACTACTTCAGGTAAGGATTGGTAAAGGGAACTGATCCTAGAACTTGTGCAACTCCTTTCTCTTTCCACTGAGCACCACTCAAAATATTTGAAGAAATAACAGCACACCAGACACGGCTTAACCAATCGAAGCACTTTATTGCACCGTATAGTGTGATGTTGAGCCAATGGCAGGCTCTTATAAAAGTGTCATTTTTATATTTTCATCATGTGTACAAAACAATCACACACACCTGTACCGTACAAAATCAACACTATTTACACACAATACACGCACGCACGCACGCACGCACGCACGCACGCACGCACGCACACACACACACACACACACACACATACACACACACACACACACACACACACACACACACACACACACACACACACACACACACACACACACACACACACACACAAAATGCAGTCTCTCTCACCTCTCTAGTTTCTGTACCAGGCTTAACCCTACCTACAAGACCCCTCTCTCTCTAACACACAGTCAGGGGGCTCCCGAGAGGCGCAGCAGTCTAAGGCACTGCATCTCAGTGCTAGAGTAGTCACTACAGACCCTGGATCGATTCCAGGCTGTATCACAACCGGCCGCGATTGGGAGTCCCATAGGGCGGCACACAATTGACCCAGCATCATCCGCGTTAGGGTTTGGCCGGGGTAGACCGTCAATGTAAATAAGAATTTGTTCTTAACTGACTTGCCTAGTTAAATAAAGGTTAAATAAAAAATGTTAAAATAGTACCATCACCATTCTCAAGTACAGAATAACAAGCAAATAAATACGTCATGATATGTATGTTTTTCATGGCATTATATTATAGCTCTGAGACAAAAGTAGCTGATAAAATACATTAAAATGAGATGTGTTGTGGTTATGATGATAAAACAAACTCAGGAGTCTGAATGTAAACAAATAGGTGCATTAGGTGCACCCCTACCTACACGTACGAATTACCTCGACTGGCCTGTGCCCCCGCACATTGACTCGGTGCTGGTACCCCCTGTATATAGCCTTGTTACTGTTATGTCATTTTATTGTGTTACTTATGATTTTATTTTTTACTTTCATTTATATTGTCATTTTTTTCTTAACTCTACTTCTTGAACTGCATTGTTGGTTAAGGGCTTATAAGTAAGCATTTCACGGTAAGATCTACACCTTTTGTATTCAGCGCATGTAACAAATAAAATGTGATTTGAATTGATTAAAATGAGCAGGTTGGCATTTATTGTCATGAGTCTTTCCCTAGAGGCAGCTCTGCAGAGTGGTCACTAGCTGGAATAAAATCAGACTTTAAACCTTAACTCTAATCTACACCGCTAACCCTAATGCCTAACCCTCACCTTAAATTAAGACCAAAAAAGCACATTTTTGATTTCATGAATTTTTTGATTATAGCCAATTTTGACTTTGCAGCTGGCCCATCTGGCAAAAAGCCACTCAGTTCTACCTCTAGGATAAGACTCATGGCAATAAACATTAACATGAAATTATGTTTTTCACAGAAAAGTTGATAACTTAGACTGATAACATAGACGATGCCATAAGTGATCATTTTATGACTGATAAATACATTTCTTCTAAACTCTTTTGTTTTCTCTTTGTTAGAACACTTCACTGTGGATGCGTCCCAAACGGGGGCTTATTTTGTATATAGTGTCCTATTTATGACCATGGTCCCAACAGTGCACCTTAAAGGGAATAGGCTAACATTTAGAATGTATCTTGTGTTTCTGGTCCAGAGCTGGGCTTTACAACTCCTATTTTCGTCTGCTACTTACTGGGCTCTCTTAGCAGAAGCACATATTACCATAATAAAATGCTTACAATGGTCAAACAATGTTGGATAGACACAATCGTGTACTTCTAACAGGTTAACTTGGCATTTAGGAGTTAATTGGCTTTAGGAAACAAATCGTTAAGGATGTATGTGATTCTTATAAGAGGAGTGCACTGTATCACATTCATTCATTTACACACACGCACGCACACACACACACACACACACACACGCACACACATGCACACCGCAGGTGGAGAAAGCTGTATAACAGGTCCTCAGTGTGTTTCAGTTCTCGCCGTATAGATCATTTTGTTTATGTACAATATTTATATTTATACACTAATCTGAACCCCCTGTCTTTTTCTGACAACATACTTTAATAACTTTATTTTTAATGTCTATTTCATTAAGAAAACAGATATGTTCAGAGATATTTTCTCTCTCTCCTAATGCGTACACAGTGTTCCTCTAAGGCTTTGTACAGCGACTTCCTGTCTAGGTGTCAGGTTTAACCGGGGGTGCAGAAACAGCCATACCTCCACCACAGCACAACTACAGGAACAGACAACTGGCACCACACCATATGACCATATGCAGATTCAAAAATACAGTACGTCTTGATTTGAAATGAACAACGCCAGCGATATACACGCACATACGCATACACACACATGCTAACACACACATCCCCCTCTCTTACATCCACCCACACCCCCCTAGATGGGGTGGCTGGGTTACATGTTATAAGCCACGTAGATGGGGTCTAGCTGGTCCTGAAGGAAGCCGTCTCGGAGGTGCATGCGCTGCTTCTCCCCGCGAGAGTTGATGGGGATCACCCCGATGTCCGTTACCACGACGACACCAACGATGAGGTAATGCTCTTCCAGCACCGCCTTGGTCACCATGGGAACCAGGTCCAGTGCTTCCTGCTCCGAGCCTTCTAGTTCCACCACAACTACCAGCAGGTTAGTCCAGGGAAACACCGCACTGTCACACACACACACACACACACACACACACACACACACACACACACACACACACACACACACACACACACACACACACACACACACACACACACACACACACACATACACACAGATGAGTCATTTGGAACTATAGTGGTTGTACCTAAATAAAGAAGAGAAATAGGAACAGCTTTTGTGTTGTTTCAGATGTTTAGTGACGTACCACTCCATGATGCTCTGGTGCGTCCTGATGACGGAAGTCTCTATGTCTATAGGATGGTACCTCATCCCCCTCAGCTCCATGGCCTCCTCCAACGCGCCCACCACATACAGCGCATCATGTCTCTCTGGGGACGGAACACAGAGAAAGGTGTGTGTGTATGTCTGTGCGCGAATAATGTGTGTCTGTATATGTTTTTATGTGTGTTTTTGTGTGTGTGTGTGTGTGTGTGTGTGTGTGTGTGTGTGTGTGTGTGTGTGTGTGTGTGTGTGTGTGTGTGTGTGTGTGTGTGTGTGTGTGTGTGTGTGTGTGTGTGTGTGTGTGTGTGTGTGTGTGTATACCTCCGCTGGCATCGGTGAGTTCAGTACGTCGTAAGAAGCCCAGGTATCCGGTGCGAGCCCAGACGGTGGATGTGTCTCCAAAGCTGAGTCTGGAGGTGAAGTGATCAGACTGGAGAACCTCCTCTCCATAACCACTGTAATATCCACTGCCGTTATGGGCACTGTGCACCCAGATCTAGAGACGGGAGAGGCAGAGAGAGAGAGATTGAAATTCATTTAAAATGATCTCTCTCTTTCTAGCATGTTTACTGGGGCAACATAAAATCATGAAACAAGTTTATTAAATCAATCAGTTTGTGTGTGTATGCTGACCTCTCCTAAGTGGGAGTCTCCCAGGGGCCCCTTGGTCTCTGGGTTGGCGATGATGATGCGGACACCAGGTAGGATCTTAAACAGTCACCATAATTACGTTACAATGCTTCCTTCTCCATGTACAGAATATATGAGATATTCTGGTCTATCTGCAGAGAGGTGCAGCCGAACAACACAATCAGGAGCTCTAGAAGCTGAGTCTTACTGAACCACACAGTCAGGAGATCTAGAATCTGAGTCTTACTGAACAACACAGTCAGGAGATCTAGAAGCTGAGTCTTACTGAACCACACAGTCAAGAGATCTAGAAGCTGAGTCTTACTGAACCACACAGTCAGGAGATCTAGAAGCTGTCTTACTAAACCACACAGTCAGGAGATCTAGAAGCTGAGTCTTACTGAAGCACACAGTCAGGAGATCTAGAAGCTGAGTCTTACTGAACCACACAGTCAGGAGATCTAGAAGCTGAGTCTTACTAAACCACACAGTCAGGAGCTCTAGAAGCTGAGTCTTACTGAACCACACAGTCAGGAGATCTAGAATCTGAGTCTTACTGAACCACACAGTCAGGAGATCTAGAAGCTGAGTCTTACTGAACCACACAGTCAGGAGATCTAGAAGCTGAGTCTTACTGAACCACACAGTCAGGAGATCTAGAAGCTGTCTTACTGAACCACACAGTCAGGAGATCTAGAAGCTGTCTTACTGAACCACACAGTCAGGAGCTCTAGAAGCTGAGTCTTACTGAACCACACAGTCAGGAGATCTAGAAGCTGTCTTACTGAACCACACAGTCAGGAGCTCTAGAAGCTGAGTCTTACTGAACCACACAGTCAGGAGATCTAGAAGCTGTCTTACTGAACCACACAGTCAGGAGCTCTAGAAGCTGAGTCTTACTGAAGCACACAGTCAGGAGATCTAGAAGCTGTCTTACTGAACCACACAGTCAGGAGATCTAGAAGCTGAGTCTTACTGAACCACACAGTCAGGAGATCTAGAAGCTGTCTTACTGAACCACACAGTCAGGAGATCTAGAAGCTGTCTTACTGAACCACACAGTCAGGAGATCTAGAAGCTGAGTCTTACTGAACCACACAGTCAGGAGATCTAGAAGCTGTCTTACTGAACCACACAGTCAGGAGATCTAGAAGCTGTCTTACTGAACCACACAGTCAGGAGATCTAGAAGCTGAGTCTTACTGAACCACACAGTCAGGAGATCTAGAAGCTGTCTTACTGAACCACACAGTCAGGAGCTCTAGAAGCTGAGTCTTACTGAACCACACAGTCAGGAGATCTAGAAGCTGTCTTACTGAACCACACAGTCAGGAGATCTAGAAGCTGAGTCTTACTGAACCACACAGTCAGGAGATCTAGAAGCTGTCTTACTGAACCACACAGTCAGGAGATCTAGAAGCTGTCTTACTGAACCACACAGTCAGGAGATCTAGAAGCTGAGTCTTACTGAACCACACAGTCAGGAGATCTAGAAGCTGTCTTACTGAACCACACAGTCAGGAGATCTAGAAGCTGTCTTACTGAACCACACAGTCAGGAGATCTAGAAGCTGTCTTACTGAACCACACAGTCAGGAGATCTAGAAGCTGAGTCTTACTGAACCACACAGTCAGGAGATCTAGAAGCTGTCTTACTGAACCACACAGTCAGGAGATCTAGAAGCTGAGTCTTACTGAACCACACAGTCAGGAGATCTAGAAGCTGTCTTACTGAACCACACAGTCAGGAGATCTAGAAGCTGTCTTACTGAACCACACAGTCAGGAGATCTAGAAGCTGAGTCTTACTGAACCACACAGTCAGGATATCTAGAAGCTGTCTTACTGAACCACACAGTCAGGAGATCTAGAAGCTGTCTTACTGAACCACACAGTCAGGAGATCTAGAAGCTGAGTCTTACTGAACCACACAGTCAGGAGATCTAGAAGCTGTCTTACTGAACCACACAGTCAGGAGATCTAGAAGCTGAGTCTTACTGAACCACACAGTCAGGAGATCTAGAAGCTGAGTCTTACTGAACCACACAGTCAGGAGCTCTAGAAGCTGTCTTACTGAACCACACAGTCAGGAGCTCTAGAAGCTGAGTCTTACTGAACCACACAGTCAGGAGTTCAAGAAGCTAAGTCTTACTTAACCACACAGTCAGGAGATCTAGAAGCTGAGTCTTACTGAACCACACAGTCAGGAGCTCTAGAAGCCGAGTCTTACTGAATCACACAGTCAGGAGATCTAGAAGCTGTCTTACTGAACCACACAGTCAGGAGCTCTAGAAGCTGAGTCTTACTGAATCACACAGTCGGAAGATCTAGAATCTGGGTCTTACTGAACCACACAGTCAGGAGATCTAGAAGCGGAGTCTTACTGAACCACACAGTCAGGAGATCTAGAAGCTGAGTCTTACTGAACCACAAAGTCAGGAGATCTAGAAGCGGAGTCTTACTGAACCACACAGTCAGGAGATCTAGAAGCTGAGTCTTACTTAACCACACAGTCAGGAGATCTAGAATCTGAGTCTTACTGAACCACACAGTCAGGAGATCTAGAATCTGAGTCTTACTGAACCACACAGTCAGGAGATCTAGAAGCTGTCTTACTGAACCACACAGTCAGGAGATCTAGAATCTTAGTCTTACTGAATCACACAGTCAGGAGTTCTAGAAGCTGAGTCTTACTCAGTCTTAGTACACTCCATTAATGAAACTTTCTGACGCTAAATGTTAAAACATAACACAGGACCCACCTTTCCTGACTCCATGAGAGGGAGACTGTGAGGAGAACCTCTCTCCACCAACCGAACCCTGAGAGACAGACAAACTGTTAATCAAGTTCATTGGTTGATCTGATTGGTTGTTGCTGTGACTGACAGGCAGACATACCTATCATGTCGCAGAGCTCTCATGTCCAAGTAGACTGTAGTAGGGTCTGGTCCGGAGGTGCCCTGTAACCAATCACAGGACAGGGTAACCATGTTATCGCACACACACACACTCACCAAACACACACACAACAAACACACATACAACAAACACACATACAACAAACACACATACAACAAACACACACACACAGCCCTACCTGCAGACAGATAGCCAGGTTGACCCTACAGCCGAATGCTGTGCTGACAGATCGGGGGTGCAGGCCCAGGTCTTTAAACAGCTTGGAGAAGGAGTGTGTTAGAGACATCCTGGGTCTCTCCTCTGCTACCACAACACACGCCCTCACACGGGACAGGTCCAGGCCCCGCGCCTGGAGAGGAAGAGGAGAGAGGGGGAAGAGAGGGAGGAAGAGAGGGGGAAGAGAAGGGGAAGAGAAGAGGGAGGAGAGAGGGGGAAGAGAGGAGAGGGGGGAAGAGAAGAGGGAGGAGAGGGGGATGAGAAGAGAGGGGAAAGAGGAGAGAGGGGGAAAAGAGGAGAGGGAAAGAGGAGAGAGGGGGAAAAGAGGAGAGGGAAAGAGGAGAGAGGGTATTACATATAAGTACACAACATTTCAATCATTACCTCCCTCATCCGCCCTCTCATCATACCTCTAATCCTCCCTCTCATCTATAATCCTACCTCTCATCCTCCCTCTCATCTTCCCTCTCACCCCACCTTCATCCCACCTGCTGATGACTATATAAAGCTGCGGTTTGTTCCTTGATCTGTTCCTTGTGTGTGTCTCAGTCAGCTCCCAGTTTCCATGGCGATTTCCATTGCGAAAATTAATCTCTTAAAATAAACTCCGTCTGTCCATCAGCAACCAATTAGACAACACCTCAGGCCACGAACACACCGTTTACTGAGTCAATTCAAAGACATTATAAAGAGCACTTTTAGTTCTCCCTGCATTTGAATTGTGTGTGTTTGTGGATGTGTGTAAGAGTTCTCATTCTCAGCCCGAACCCGATGGGGCCCGATAGCTGGGCCTCAAATGATCTGAATTGATTCGTGCCGGGCGGGTTTCAAGCTTGCCGTGTTACGAAATTAAAACTGTCTATCTGCGCACCTATTACTACTGCTCTCTAGACTAGAGTGCATTCTGGAGAATGATGATCCACAAGACCCAACAGGCAGCACATCTCAGAATGGCATCAGTTAAAGCAGATACATACAAATGAAATGCACCCTATATGACTGGCCTGCTAATGTGCATTTGCTGGACCTTTGAAAGTAGACCCATAACTGATCCAAATGTCATTTCGGAATAAAACATGCATTGCATTGATTGGTTCATGCACCGATCATTGACCACACACGGCTATTGCTTTAAGTTAGTATAATGGTTGAATATGAATTTGGGAGTTTCAGTATAAGCAACAATTTCATACATGCCTTCAATTGCATTTATTCCAATATTGTCATCATTAAGTTGATCATAACTAAGGTGAGTTTTCCTCTCTCTGTTTCCTCACTTCGCTGCCACCCGCCTCCGCCGCATTGTTCTCAACACCAGTTGAAATTAATATACTGTTTTCTAGAAATCAGGCTTTTTTTCAAGTTCAGTCTCATTGCATTTCTGTGATGTCAGACTGGTCCTGGGCTCGGGCTTCAATGGGGCTTGGGTAAGACTGGGCTCGGGCTTCAACGGGGCTTGGGTAAGACTGGGCTCGAATTTTCAGGCTAGATGAGAACTCTAGCGTGTGTACGATGGGAACTCTAGCGTGTGTACGATGAGAACTCTAGTGTTGTGTACGATGGGAACTCTAGCGTGTGTACGATGAGAACTCTAGTGTTGTGTACGATGAGAACTCTAGCGTGTGTACGATGAGAACTCTAGCGTGTGTACGATGAGAACTCTAGTGTGTGTACGATGAGAACTCTAGTGTGTGTACGATGAGAACTCTAGCGTGTGTACGATGAGAACTCTAGCGTGTGTACGATGGGAACTCTAGTGTGTGTACGATGGGAACTCTAGCGTGTGTACGATGAGAACTCTAGTGTGTGTGTACCTTCAGTGCCTCTGTCTGCAGGCCCAGTCCTTTAGTGCAGAGCTCCATGACGCTGTAGGAACAGAAGGTGTCTCTGACTCGGAGCTGGCTGACAGCGAGCAGCCACAGGGCTGGGTTAGACTCCAACTCTACTGGAGGGATCAGGATCGACTGGTGGCCACTGTACACACTGGAGAGTTAGAGGTTAGAAAGGGAAGTCAGTTGTTGGACATTGAAACTGTTGTTGAATTGGTGTGTGTATGTGTGTTCGTGCATGCGTGCCTCTGTGCATGTGTTACAGTGTGTGTGTACCTGCAGAGACACCAGAGGACGAAGCCCAGGCCACAGTAGGGGTCGAGACAGATCGCTACCTCTCTGGAGGGATACAGTTCACACTGCAGCTTCACTGACCGACAGAACGCTCCCACTGCATTATGGGACATCTACACACACACACACACACACACACACACACACACACACACACACACACACACACACACACACACACACACACACACACACACACACACACACACACACACACACACACACACACACCATGTTAGCCACCAGAAAAAAGCAGGGGATAAGAGTCAGGGATGGAGGTCAGAGGTTAGGGCTTAATGTTACCTGTATTACAGTCAGCATGCCAGTAGTGGACACACTGAATTCCAGGCAGGGTTAAAGGTCAGAACAGGGGTTAGGGGTCAGAGGTTAGGGCTTGATGTTACCTGTACTCCAGTCAGCATGCCAGTAGTGGACACACTGAAGTCCAGGTAGGGTTAAAGATCAGAACAGGGGTTAGGGGTCAGAGGTTAGGGCTTAATGTTACCTGTACTCCAGCCAGCATGCCAGTAGTGGACACACTGAAGTCCAGGTAGGCCAGGGCATCAGGGTTACAGGGCTTATACAGCACTGGAGACTTCTTCTTTGGCAGGTCATCTGATAACACAATAATATTCAGTTAGAGACGGACTCTCTAGAGACAGCAGGAGCAGTAGAGATACTCTGAATGATCGGCTATGAAAAGCCAATTGACATTTACTGAGATGCTGACCTGTTGCACCCTCTACAACCACTGTGATGATTATTATTTGACCCTGCTGGTCATCTATGAACATTTGAACATCTTGGCCATGTTCTGTTATAATCTCCACAGTCAGAAGAGGACTGGCCACCCCTTTCGCCTGGTTCCTCTCTGGGTTTCTTCCTAGGTTTCGGCCTTTCTAGGGAGATTTTCCTAGCCACCCTGCTTCTACACCTGCATTACTTGCTGTTTGGGGTTTTAGGCTGGGTTTCTGTACAGCACTTTGAGATATCAGCTGATGTAAGAAGGGCTTTATAAATACATTTGATTGATTGATTGAGTTATACACCAGTAAAAACATCCAGCTAACATCCTGACAGGTACAGTACAAACATCCAGCTAACATCCTGACAGATACAATACAAACATCCAGCTAACAGCCAGACAGATACAATACAAACATCCAGCTAACAGCCTGACAGATACAATACAAACATCCAGCTAACAGCCAGACAGATACAATACAAACATCCAGCTAACAGCCTGACAGATACAATACAAACATCCAGCTAACATCCTGACAGATACAATACAAACATCCAGCTAACATCCTGACAGATACAATACAAACATCCAGCTAACATCCTGACAGATACAATACAAACATCCAGCTAACATCCTGACAGATACAATACAAACATCCAGCTAACATCCTGACAGATACAATACAAACATCCAGCTAACAGCCAGACAGATACAATACAAACATCCAGCTAACATACTGACAGATACAATACAACATCCAGCTAACAGCCAGACAGATACAATACAAACATCCAGCTAACATCCTGACAGATACAATACAAACATCCGACGCGTACACATCCGCTCTCCGACAGATACAATACAAACATCCTGACAGATACAGTACAAACATCCAGCTAACATCCTGACAGATACAATACAAACATCCTGACAGATACAATACAAACATCCAGCTAACAGCCTGACAGATACAATACAAACATCCAGCTAACATCCTGACAGATACAATACAAACATCCAGCTAACATCCTGACAGATACAGTACAAACATCCTGACAGATACAATACAAACATCCAGCTAACATCCTGACAGATACAATACAAACATCCAGCTAACATCCTGACAGATACAGTACAAACATCCTGACAGATACAATACAAACATCCAGCTAACAGCCTGACAGATACAATACAAACATCCAGCTAACAGCCTGACAGATACAATACAAACATCCTGACAGATACAGTACAAACATCCAGCTAACATCCTGACAGATACAATACAAACATCCTGACAGATACAATACAAACATCCAGCTAACAGCCTGACAGATACAATACAAACATCCTGACAGATACAATACAAACATCCAGCTAACATCCTGACAGATACAATACAAACATCCTGACAGATACAATACAAACATCCAGCTAACATCCTGACAGATACAATACAAACATCCTGACAGATACAATACAAACATCCTGACAGATACAGTACAAACATCCAGCTAACAGCCTGACAGATACAGTACAAACATCCAGCTAACATCCTGACAGATACAGTACAAACATCCAGCTAACAGCCTGACAGATACAGTACAAACATCCTGACAGATACAATACAAACATCCAGCTAACATCCTGACAGATACAATACAAACATCCAGCTAACAGCCTGACAGATACAATACAAACATCCTGACAGATACAGTACAAACATCCAGCTAACAGCCTGACAGATACAATACAAACATCCTGACAGATACAATACAAACATCCAGCTAACATCCTGACAGATACAGTACAAACATCCAGCTAACAGCCTGACAGATACAGTACAAACATCCAGCTAACATCCTGACAGATACAGTACAAACATCCAGCTAACAGCCTGACAGATACAGTACAAACATCCTGACAGATACAATACAAACATCCAGCTAACATCCAGACAGATACAATACAAACATCCTGACAGATACAATACAAACATCCTGACAGATACAATACAAACATCCAGCTAACATCCTGACAGATACAGTACAAACATCCTGACAGATACAGTACAAACATCCAGCTAACATCCTGACAGATACAATACAAACATCCAGCTAACAGCCTGACAGATACAATACAAACATCCAGCTAACATCCTGACAGATACAATACAAACATCCAGCTAACAGCCTGACAGGTACAATACAAACATCCAGACAGATACAATACAAACATCCAGCTAACAGCCTGACAGATACAATACAAACATCCTGACAGATACAATACAAACAGCCAGACAGATACAATACAAACATCCAGCTAACAGCCTGACAGATACAATACAAACATCCAGCTAACATCCTGACAGATACAATACAAACATCCAGCTAACATCCTGACAGATACAATACAAACATCCTGACAGATACAATACAAACATCCAGCTAACAGCCTGACAGATACAATACAAACATCCAGCTAACATCCTGACAGATACAATACAAACATCCAGCTAACAGCCAGACAGATACAATACAAACATCCAGCTAACATCCTGACAGATACAATACAAACATCCAGCTAACATCCTGACAGATACAATACAAACATCCAGCTAACAGCCTGACAGATACAATACAAACATCCAGCTAACATCCTGACAGATACAATACAAACATCCAGCTAACATCCTGACAGATACAATACAAACATCCAGCTAACAGCCTGACAGATACAATACAAACATCCAGCTAACATCCTGACAGATACAATACAAACATCCAGCTAACAGCCTGACAGATACAATACAAACATCCAGCTAACATCCTGACAGATACAATACAAACATCCTGACAGATACAATACAAACATCCAGCTAACATCCTGACAGATACAGTACAAACATCCTGACAGATACAGTACAAACATCCAGCTAACAGCCAGACAGATACAATACAAACATCCAGCTAACATCCTGACAGATACAATACAAACATCCAGCTAACATCCTGACAGATACAATACAAACATCCAGCTAACAGCCTGACAGATACAATACAAACATCCAGCTAACATCCTGACAGATACAATACAAACATCCAGCTAACAGCCTGACAGATACAATACAAACATCCAGCTAACATCCTGACAGATACAATACAAACATCCTGACAGATACAATACAAACATCCAGCTAACAGCCTGACAGATACAATACAAACATCCAGCTAACATCCTGACAGATACAATACAAACATCCTGACAGATACAATACAAACATCCAGACAGATACAATACAAACATCCAGCTAACAGCCTGACAGATACAATACAAACATCCAGCTAACATCCTGACAGATACAATACAAACATCCAGCTAACATCCTGACAGATACAATACAAACATCCAGCTAACATCCTGACAGATACAATACAAACATCCTGACAGATACAATACAAACATCCAGCTAACAGCCTGACAGATACAATACAAACATCCAGCTAACATCCTGACAGATACAATACAAACATCCAGCTAACAGCCTGACAGATACAATACAAACATCCAGCTAACATCCTGACAGATACAATACAAACATCCAGCTAACATCCTGACAGATACAATACAAACAGCCTGACAGATACAGTACAAACATCCAGCTAACATCCTGACAGATACAATACAAACATCCAGCTAACAGCCTGACAGATACAATACAAACATCCAGCTAACATCCTGACAGATACAATACAAACATCCTGACAGATACAATACAAACATCCAGCTAACATCCTGACAGATACAGTACAAACATCCAGCTAACATCCTGACAGATACAATACAAACATCCTGACAGATACAATACAAACATCCTGACAGATACAATACAAACATCCAGCTAACAGCCAGACAGATACAATACAAACATCCAGCTAACATCCTGACAGATACAGTACAAACATCCTGACAGATACAATACAAACATCCAGCTAACAGCCTGACAGATACAATACAAACATCCAGCTAACAGCCTGACAGATACAATACAAACATCCAGCTAACAGCCTGACAGATACAATACAAACATCCAGCTAACATCCTGACAGATACAATACAAACATCCTGACAGATACAATACAAACATCCAGCTAACAGCCTGACAGATACAGTACAAACATCCAGCTAACATCCTGACAGATACAGTACAAACATCCAGCTAACATCCTGACAGATACAATACAAACATCCAGCTAACATCCTGACAGATACAATACAAACATCCAGCTAACATCCTGACAGATACAATACAAACATCCAGCTAACAGCCTGACAGGTACAATACAAACATCCAGACAGATACAATACAAACATCCAGCTAACAGCCTGACAGATACAATACAAACATCCTGACAGATACAATACAAACAGCCAGACAGATACAATACAAACATCCAGCTAACATCCTGACAGATACAATACAAACATCCAGCTAACAGCCTGACAGATACAATACAAACATCCAGCTAACAGCCTGACAGATACAATACAAACATCCAGACAGATACAATACAAACATCCAGCTAACAGCCTGACAGATACAATACAAACATCCAGCTAACATCCTGACAGATACAATACAAACATCCAGCTAACAGCCAGACAGATACAATACAAACATCCAGCTAACATCCTGAGAGATACAATACAAACATCCAGCTAACAGCCTGACAGATACAATACAAACATCCAGCTAACATCCTGACAGATACAATACAAACATCCAGCTAACATCCTGACAGATACAATACAAACATCCAGCTAACATCCTGACAGATACAATACAAACATCCAGCTAACAGCCTGACAGATACAATACAAACATCCAGCTAACATCCTGACAGATACAATACAAACATCCAGCTAACATCCTGACAGATACAATACAAACATCCTGACAGATACAATACAAACATCCAGCTAACAGCCTGACAGATACAATACAAACATCCTGACAGATACAGTACAAACATCCAGCTAACATCCTGACAGATACAATACAAACATCCAGCTAACATCCTGACAGATACAGTACAAACATCCTGACAGATACAATACAAACATCCAGACAGATACAGTACAAACATCCAGCTAACATCCTGACAGATACAATACAAACATCCAGCTAACATCCTGACAGATACAATACAAACATCCAGCTAACATCCTGACAGATACAATACAAACATCCAGCTAACAGCCTGACAGATACAATACAAACATCCTGACAGATACAATACAAACATCCTGACAGATACAATACAAACATCCTGACAGATACAATACAAACATCCAGCTAACAGCCTGACAGATACAATACAAACATCCAGCTAACATCCTGACAGATACAATACAAACATCCAGACAGATACAATACAACACATAACAGCCTGACAGATACAATACAAACATCCAGCTAACATCCTGACAGATACAATACAAACATCCAGCTAACAGCCAGACAGATACAATACAAACATCCAGCTAACATCCTGACAGATACAATACAAACATCCAGCTAACATCCTGACAGATACAATACAAACATCCTGACAGATACAGTACAAACATCCTGACAGATACAATACAAACATCCAGCTAACAGCCTGACAGATACAATACAAACATCCAGCTAACATCCTGACAGATACAATACAAACATCCTGACAGATACAATACAAACATCCTGACAGATACAATACAAACATCCAGCTAACATCCTGACAGATACAATACAAACATCCAGCTAACATCCTGACAGATACAGTACAAACATCCTGACAGATACAGTACAAACATCCAGCTAACAGCCTGACAGATACAATACACAACATCCTGACAGATACAATACAAACATCCAGCTAACATCCTGACAGATACAATACAAACATCCTGACAGATACAATACAAACATCCAGCTAACAGCCTGACAGATACAATACAAACATCCTGACAGATACAGTACAAACATCCTGACAGATACAATACAAACATCCAGCTAACATCCTGACAGATACAATACAAACATCCTGACAGATACAGTACAAACATCCTGACAGATACAATACAAACATCCAGCTAACAGCCTGACAGATACAATACAAACATCCAGCTAACATCCTGACAGATACAATACAAACATCCAGCTAACAGCCAGACAGATACAATACAAACATCCTGACAGATACAATACAACTCCAGAACATCCTGACAGATACAATACAAACATCCTGACAGATACAGTACAAACATCCAGCTAACATCCTGACAGATACAATACAAACATCCAGCTAACATCCTGACAGATACAATACAAACATCCAGCTAACAGCCTGACAGATACAATACAAACATCCAGCTAACATCCTGACAGATACAATACAAACATCCTGACAGATACAGTACAAACATCCAGCTAACAGCCTGACAGATACAATACAAACATCCTGACAGATACAGTACAAACATCCAGCTAACAGCCTGACAGATACAATACAAACATCCTGACAGATACAATACAACATCCAGCTAACAGCCTGACAGATACAATACAAACATCCAGCTAACATCCTGACAGATACAATACAAACATCCAGCTAACATCCTGACAGATACAGTACAAACATCCAGCTAACATCCTGACAGATACAATACAAACATCCTGACAGATACAATACAAACATCCAGCTAACAGCCTGACAGATACAATACAAACATCCTGACAGATACAGTACAAACATCCAGCTAACATCCTGACAGATACAATACAAACATCCAGCTAACAGCCTGACAGATACAGTACAAACATCCAGCTAACAGCCTGACAGATACAGTACAAACATCCTGACAGATACAGTACAAACATCCAGCTAACAGCCTGACAGATACAATACAAACATCCAGCTAACAGCCAGACAGATACAATACAAACATCCAGCTAACATCCTGACAGATACAATACAAACATCCTGACAGATACAGTACAAACATCCAGCTAACAGCCTGACAGATACAATACAAACATCCAGCTAACATCCTGACAGATACAATACAAACATCCTGACAGATACAGTACAAACATCCAGCTAACAGCCAGACAGATACAGTACATGTGGTCAGGGCTGACCTGTGTCCAGGACGGGAGGCCAGTTCCTGATGTCAACTGTGGCGACCGCCTCCTTGGACCGCAGCAGCTTACAGATGACCGCTGTGGTCATCACACAGGCTGAACGACTGACCTGGAGGGAGAGAGCGATAGATGAAGGGAGAGAGAGCAATAGATGCAGAGCGAGAGAGATAGATAGATGCAGAGAGAGAGAGAAAGATAGATGTAGAGAGAAAGAGAGATAAGTAGATGAAGGGAGAGAGAGAGATTGATGAAGAGGTAGAGAGAGAGAGAGAGAGAGAGAGAGAGAGAGAGAGAGATAAGGGAGAGAGATAGATGAAGAGAGAGAGAGAGAGAGAGAGAGAGATGAAAAGAGAGAGAGAGAAATAGATAGATGAAGAGTGAGAGAGAGATAGATGAAGAGCGAGAGAGAGATAGATGAAGAGCAAGAGAGAGATAGATGGAGAGAGAGATGAAGAGAGAGAGAGATGAAGAGAGAGAGAGATTGAGAGAGAGATGAAAAGAGAGATGAAGAGAGAGAGATAGATAGATGAAGAGAGAGAGATATGAAGAGAGATAGATAGATGAAGAGAGAGAGGTAGATGGAGAGAGAGAGAGCGAGAGAGATGAAGAGAGAGAGATAGATGAAGAGAGGGAGGGAGATGGATAAAGAGAGGGAGGAAGATGGATGAAGAGAGGGAGGAAGATGGATGAAGAGAGAGAGGAAGATGGATGAAGAGAGAGAGGGAGATGGATGAAGAGAGAGAGGGAGATGGATGAAGAGAGAGGGAGATACATGAAGAGAGAGGGAGAGATACATGAAGAGAGAGACAGCGATAGATGAAGAGAGAGAGATTAAGAGAGAGAGGGAGATAGATGAAGAGAGAGATAGATGAAGAGAGAGAGAGAGAGATAGAGAGAGAGAGAGAGAGAGAGAGAGAGAGAGATGAAGAGAGAGTGGGAGATGGATGAAGAGAGAGAGGGAGATGGATGAAAGTGAGGGAGATGGATGAAGAGAGAGAGGGAGATGGATGAAGAGAGAGGGAGATACACGAAGAGAGGGAGATACACGAAGAGAGGGAGAGATAGACGAAGAGAGAGAGGGAAAGAGGGAGAGAGATGGAGAGAGAGAGGGAGATAGATGAAGAGAGAGAGGGAGATAGATGAAGAGAGAGGGAGCGATAGATGGAGAGAGAGATGAAGAGAAAGATGAAGAGAGAGGGAGATAGATGGAGAGAGAGAGATGAAAAGAGAGAGGGAGATAGATGAAGAGAGAGGGGGAGATAGATGAAGAGAGAGGGAGAGATGAAGAGAGAGGGAGATAGATGAGAGAGTGTGATAGATGAAGAGAGAGAGGGAGATAGATGAGGAGAGAGAGGGAGCGATAGATGGAGAGAGAGAGAGATGGAGAGAGAGATGCTGTTACATTCTCTTTCTCTTCTACCTCCTCTCTACCCGGTTGCCTGGGCAGTATTGCCCTCTAGTTTACCACAGTCATTGACCTCTCACCTCTACGATCATCTTGACCGTGGGCAGTGTGGTTGAGATGTTCTGTGGGTGGGGCGGTCTGACCGTGATAGGAACACAGCCAGCGTACAGACAACCGTAGAACGCTGCAATCAGGTCTATACCTGTAACACACATAGGAGAGAGAAGTGAAGAGTGTATTTGGGCGTACACATATGCTGTGTGTGTGTGTGTGTGTGTGTGTGTGTGTGTGTGTGTGTGTGTGTGTGTGTGTGTGTGTGTGTGTGTGTGTGTGTGTGTGTGTGTGTTACCTGGTGGGTAGACCAGTGCTATGTGGTCTCCCTCCTGTAGTCCTCCTCTCTCCAGCAGCAGAGCAGCAACTCTCTCTGCCCTCTTATGGAGCTGAAGACACGTCAGAGAACTAGACACCGCTCCCTAGAGAAAGATGGAGTGATAGAGCGCAATCAGATTCCAATCAGAGTCCGTAACAATCAGAGTCCTTAACAATCAGAGTCCAATCAGAGTCCATAACAATCAGAGTCCAATCAGAGTCTGTAACAATCAGAGTCCAATCAGAGTCCTTAACAATCAGAGTCCATAACAATCAGAGTCCATAACAATCAGAGTCCAATCAGAGTCCATAACAATCAGAGTCCAATCAGAGTCCTTAACAATCAGAGTCCAATCAGAGTCCTTAACAATCAGAGTCCGTAACAATCAGAGTCCAATCAGAGTCTGTAACAATCAGAGTCCAATCAGAGTCTGTAACAATCAGAGTCCAATCAGAGTCCATAACAATCAGAGTCCATAACAATCAGAGTCCATAACAATCAGAGTCCATAACAATCAGAGTCCAATCAGAGTCTGTAACAATCAGAGTCCAATCAGAGTCCTTAACAATCAGAGTCCTTAACAATCAGAGTCCTTAACAATCAGAGTCCATAACAATCAGAGTCCATAACAATCAGAGTCCATAACAATCAGAGTCCTTAACAATCAGAGTCCATAACAATCAGAGTCCATAACAACCAGAGTCCAATCAGAGTCCGTAACAATCAGAGTCCATAACAACCAGAGTCCAATCAGAGTCCGTAACAATCAGAGTCCGTAACAATCAGATTCCAATCAGAGTCTGTAACAATCAGAGTCCTTAGAAATCTGAGTCCGTAACAATCAGAGTCCATAACAACCAGAGTCCATAACAACCAGAGTCCAATCAGAGTCCGTAACAATCAGAGTCCATAACAACCAGAGTCCAATCAGAGTCCGTAACAATCAGATTCCAATCAGAGTCCGTAACAATCAGAGTCCATAACAATCAGAGTCCATAACAATCAGAGTCCATAACAATCAGAGTCCAATCAGAGTCTGTAACAATCAGAGTCCAATCAGAGTCCATAACAATCAGAGTCCATAACAATCAGAGTCCTTAACAATCAGAGTCCAATCAGAGTCTGTAACAATCAGAGTCCATAACAACCAGAGTCCAATCAGAGTCCGTAACAATCAGATTCCAATCAGAGTCTGTAACAATCAGAGTCCAATCAGAGTCCTTAACAATCAGAGTCCATAACAATCAGAGTCCATAACAATCAGAGTCCAATCAGAGTCTGTAACAATCAGATTCCAATCAGAGTCTGTAACAATCAGAGTCCAATCAGAGTCCTTAACAATCAGAGTCCATAACAATCAGAGTCCATAACAATCAGAGTCCATAACAACCAGAGTCCAATCAGAGTCCGTAACAATCAGATTCCAATCAGAGTCTGTAACAATCAGAGTCCAATCAGAGTCCTTAACAATCAGAGTCCATAACAATCAGAGTCCATAACAATCAGAGTCCAATCAGAGTCCATAACAATCAGAGTCCATAACAATCAGAGTCCATAACAATCAGAGTCCATAACAATCAGAGTCCAATCAGAGTCTGTAACGATCAGAGTCCAATCAGAGTCCATAACAATCAGAGTCCATAACAATCAGAGTCCTTAACAATCAGAGTCCAATCAGAGTCTGTAACAATCAGAGTCCATAACAACCAGAGTCCAATCAGAGTCCGTAACAATCAGATTCCAATCAGAGTCTGTAACAATCAGAGTCCAATCAGAGTCCTTAACAATCAGAGTCCATAACAACCAGAGTCCAATCAGAGTCCGTAACAATCAGATTCCAATCAGAGTCTGTAACAATCAGAGTCCTTGAAAAATCCATGGCATAAGTGTGTGTGTGTGTGTGTCAGTGGAGGCTGGTGGGAGGAGCTATAGGAGGACGGGCTCATTGTAAAGCTGGAAAGGAATTCATGGAACGGTATCAAACACATCAAACATATGGAAACCACATGTTTGACTCTGTTCCTTTTACTCCATTTCAGACATTAAAATGAGCCTGTCATCCTATAGCTCCTCCCACCAGCCTCCACTGCTGTGTGTGTATGTGCATGCATGTGTGTTTGTTTGTGTGTTACCCGGGAGCTAAGCAGTGTGTAGAGGATGTGTTCAGGCGTAGTCTGAGATCTCCACTGCAGAACCTCTGACAGGAACAGGAACTACAGAACACACAACATGATATGCCATCACAGAATGTGTAATAACTACAATCCATCACAGTTTAAAACACATTATAAAGTCCTGTGTGTGTGTCAGGCGGAAGAAATACACACACGATGTGTTACCTGGTCATTGTCATCAGTTTGTCCCAGGTCTCTGCCACTGGCCATAGCGATCCTCTTCCCAGACACCAGGTTCCCCACCATCACAGAGGCAGGACCAATCTCTACAACACACACACAACACACACACACGAGGTCAGGACACGTCCAAAACATGATTTGAATGACCAGATACAACAAGCAGCTTGAGAGCTATAAGAGCTAACAATGTTCTTCAGGTTTCCAGCAAAGTTGCTTCTCATCGTTCACTAAATTCTAAATTCATTTTCATTCCAAGATGGCATAGCAGTAAGGTGTCTTTTGTCTTCGTCTTGTCGTGTCCGGTGTATTTATCTTTTCATATATTTTTTCTTCGCATATCTTTTTAAATATTTTTCTTAACCCCAACCTCAACATACTCTCCTGCAACCCGCCTCACCCAATGTGGTATGGATCTGCTATTTTCTTTACTCCAGAACCGGAACCCCCAACAGAGGCTAGCCAGCTAACTAGCTACTAGCTAGTAGTCAGCTAGCCACTGCTAGTGGTCATCAGCTAACCTTTAGCCCAGACAACTCCTGCCAGTCTGCACAGCGCGATTCAACCCAGAGCTTATCGGACTTCTTTTTCTCCATATCCCCGGATTCCTACCGCAAGCCTATGCTAGGCCCATCTCCCGGCTAGCCGAAGAGGTCCAACAGCCAATCCTTGGGCTACAATACCTATTTTGCCAATTGGCCTGGACCCCTTTTATTGCCGATACGGAGCCCCGCCGATCCATCACGACTGGACTACCGACATAATCCGCCCAAGGGTTTTTTTCAACAGGTTCCTCCGTCGCGACGTGCCCTGGATGCCCATCTGCTAGCCTGCTAGCCACGGCCTGCAAGCTGTCTAGAGCATACCAGACTGTTAGCATAAGAGGTCCATCAGCCAATTTTTTGGGCTACTATACCTATTTTGCCAATTGGCCTGGACCCTATTACTACACGGACACCTGCTGATCCATCACGACTGGTCTGCTGACGTAACCGCACGAAGGGGCTACAACAGACTTCTCCCGTCGTGACGTCTCTCTAAGGCCCTTCTGCTAGCCTGCTAGCCCCGGCCCGCTAGCTGTCTGAATCACCGTGTCTCCAGCCCGCCCAGCTACACACTGGACCCAATGATCACTCGTCTACGCATGCCTCTCCCTAATATCAATATGCCTTGTCAATTGCTGTTTTGGTTAGTGATTATTGTCAAATTTCACTGAGGAGCCTCCAGCCCTGCTCAATATGCCTCAGCTAACCCTCTTGTCCCACCTCCCACACATGCAGTGACCTCACCTGGTTTAATTAATGTCTCTAGAGACAATACCTCTCTCATCATTCAATACCTAGGTTCACCTCCACTGTACTCACATCCTACCATACCTTTGTCTGTATATTATGCATTGAATCTATTCTACCGCGCCCAGAAACCTGCTCCTTTTACTCTCTGTTCCGAACACACTAGACATCCAGTTCTTATAGCCTTTAGCCGTACCCTTATCCTACTCCTCCTCTGCTCCTCTGGTGATGTAGAGGTTAATCCAGGCCCTGTAATGTCTAGCTCCACTCCCATGCCCCAGGCGCTCTCATTTGTTGACTTCTGTAACCGTAAAAGCCTTGGTTTCATGCAGGTTAACATTAGAAGCCTCCTCCCTAAGTTTGTTTTATTCACTGCTTTAGCACACTCTGCCAACCCGGATGTCCAAGTCGTGTCTAAATCCTGGCTTAGGAAGGCCACCAAAAACCCTGAAATTTCCATCCCTAACTATAACATTCTAGGACAAGACAGATCTGCCAAAGGGGGCGAAGTTGCAATCTACTGCAGATATAGCCTGCAGAGTTCTGTCTTACTATCCAGGTCTGTGCCCAAACAATTTGAGCTTCTACTTTTAAAAATCCACCTTTCCAGAAGCAAGTCTCTCAACGTTGCCGCTTGCTATAGACCACCTTCTGCCCCAGCTGTGCCCTGGACACCATATGTGAATTGATTGCCCCCCATCTATCTTCAGAGCTCGTGCTGTTAGGTGACCTAAACTGGGACATGCTTAAGACCCCGGCCATCCTACAATCTAAGCTTGATGCCCTCAATCACACACAAATTATCAAAAGAACCTACCAGGTACAACCCCAAATCCGTAAACACAGGCACCCTCATAGAAATCATCCTAACCAACCTGCCCTCCAAATACACTTCTGTCCTCAACCAGGATCTCAGCGATCACTGCCTCATTGCTTGCATCCATAATGGGTCTGCGGTAAAACAACCACCCCTCATCACTGTCAAACGCTCCCTAAAACACTTCAGCGAGCAGGCCTTTCTAATCAACCTGGCCCGGGTATCCTGGAAGGATATTGACCTCATTCCGTCAGTAGAAGATGCCTGGTTATTCTTTAAAAGTGCGTTCCTCACCATCTTCAATAAGCATGCCTCATTCAAAAAATGTAGAACAAAGAACAGATATAGCCCGTGGTTCACTCCAGACCTGACTGCCATTGACCAGCACAAAAACATCCTGTGGCGTACTGCATTAGAATCGAACAGACCCCGCGTTATGCAACTTTTCAGGGAAAATAGGAACCAATATACACAGGCAGTTAGGAAAGCAAAGGCTAGCTTTTTCAAACAGAAATTTGCTTCCTGCAGCACAATCCCCAAAAAGTTCTGTGACACTGTAAAGTCCATGGAGAATAAGAGCACCTCCTCCCAGCTGCCCATTGCCCTGAGGCTAGGAAACACTGTCATCACCGATAAATCCACTATAATTGAACATTTCAATAAGCATTTTTCTACGGCTGCCCATGCTTTCCACCTGGCCACCCCTACCCTGGTCAACAGCCCTGCACCCCCCACAGCAACTTGCCAAAGCCTCCCCCATTTCTCCTTCACCCAAATCCAGATAGCTGATGTTTTGAAAGAGCTGCAAAATCTGGAACCCTACAAATCAGCTGGGCTAGACAATCTGGACCCTCTCTTTCTAAAATTATCAGCCGAAATTGTTGCAACCCCTATTACTAGCCTGTTCAACCTCTCTTTCGTATCATCTGAGATCCCCAAAGATTGGAAAGCTGCCGTGGTCATCCCCCTCTTCAAAGGGGGAGACACTCTAGACCCAAACTGCTACAGACCTATATCTATATCTATCCTCTTTAAAAGCCATGTTAACAAACAGATCACCGACCATTTCGAATCCCACCGTACCTTCTCCGCTTTGCAATCTGGTTTCCAAGCTGGTCATGGGTGCACCTCAGCCACGCTCAAGGTCCTAAATGATATCATAACCTCCATCGATAAGAGACAATACTGTGCAGCTGTATTCATCGACCTAGCCAAGGCTTTCGACTCTGTTAATCACCACATTCTTGTCGGCAGACTCAACAGCCTTGGTTTCTCAAATGACTGCCTCGCCTGGTTCACCAACTACTTCTCAGACAGAGTTCAGTGTGTCAAATCGGAGGGCCTGTTGTCTGTACCTCTGGCAGTCTCTATGGGGGTGCCACAGGGTTCAATTCTCAGGCCGACTCTTTTCTCTGTATACATCAATGATGTCGCTCTTGCTGCTGGTGATTCTCTGATCCACCTCTATGCAGACAATACCATTCTATATACTTCTGGCCCTTCTTTGGACACTGTGTTAACTAACCTTCAGATGAGCTTCAATGCCATACAACTTTCCTTCCGTGGCCTTGAACTGCTCTTAAATGTAAGTAAAACTAAATGTATGCTCTTCAACCCATCGCTACCAGCACCTGCCCGCCCGTCCAGCATCACTACTCTGGACGGTTCTGACTTAGAATATGTGGACATCTACAAATACCTAGGTGTCTGGTTAGACTGTAAACTCTCCTTCCAGACTCACATTAATAATCTCCAATCCAAAAGTAAATCTAGAATCGGCTTCCTATTTCGCAACAAAGCATCCTTCACTCATGCTGCCAAACATACCCTCGTAAAACTGACCATCCTACCGATCCTTGACTTCGGCGATGTCATTTACAAAATGGCGTCCAACACTCTACTCAGCAAATTGGATGCAGTCTATCACAGTGCCATCCGTTTTGTCACCAAAGCCCCATATACTACCCACCACTGCGACCTGTATGCTCTCGTCGGCTTGCCCTCGCTTCATATTCGTCGCCAAACCCACTGGCTCCAGGTCATCCATAAGTCTTTGCTAGGTAAAGCCCCGCCTTTTCTCAGCTCACTGGTCACCATAGCAACACCCACCTGTAGCACGCACTCCAGCAGGTATATTTCACTGGTCACCCCCAAAGCCAATTCTTCTTTTGGCCGCCTTTCCTTCCAGTTTTCTGCTGCCAATGACTGGAACGAATTGCAAAAATCACTGAAGCTGGAGTCTCATATCTCCCTCACTAACTTTAAGCACCAGCTGTCAGAGCAACTCACAGATCACTGCAACTGTACATAGCCCATCTGTAAATAGCCCATCCAACTACCTCATCCCCATACTGTTATTCATTTAATTTCTTTTGCTCCTTTGCACCCCAGTATCTCCACTTGCACATTCATCTTCTGCACATCTATCACTCCAGTCTCTATCACTCCAGTGTTTAATTGCTAAATTGAAATTATTTCACCACTATGGCCTATTTATTGCCTTACCTCCCTTAACTTACTTCATTTGCACACACTGTTTATAGACTTTTTTTCTATTGTGTTATTGACTGTATGTTTTAGTCCATGTGTAACTCTGTGTTGTTGTTTGTGTCGCACTGCTTTGCTTTATCTTGGCCAGGTCGCAGTTGTAAATGAGAACTTGTTCTCAACTAGCCTACCTGGTTAAATAAAGGTGAAAGAAAAAAATATAATCAGCTCTTCTAAACGTGCAGTCTCTCTCTCTCTCTCTCTCTCTCTCTCTCTCTCTCTCTCTCTCTCTCTCTCTCTCTCTCTCTCTCTCTCTCTCTCTCTCTCTCACCTGGTTGTTTCTGTCGTGGTTTGGGCAGGTTGGTAACACAGGTGTGAGGACACATGAGGACGTTACAGGGGTGCAGCCCCCCCTCCAGGTACAGCTGTTTGGTCTCAGACAGGTGTAAACCCCCCAGGGGGGTCTTAGGGAGGGTGTTGGCTGGAACTAACCCCAGGCAGAACACACCCACACCATGGATACTGTCTATCGCCTGTCAATTAAACACACACGGACACACGCACACACACACACACACACACACACACACAGACACACACACACACGGACACACACACAGGGGAGGAGACAAGAGATCATGAACAACCTCCATTCACACATTTTGACTAGTCTGGTTGCATTATGGTCGTACTGGGGTCGTGTTGAGGTAGTGTTACCTGCATTATGGTCGTACTGGGGTCGTGTTGAGGTAGTGTTACCTGCATTATGGTCGTACTGGGGTCGTGTTGAGGTAGTGTTACCTGCATTATGGTCGTACTGGGGTCGTGCTGAGGTAGTGTTACCTGCATTATGGTCGTACTGGGGTCGTGCTGAGGTAGTGTTACCTGCATTATGGTCGTACTGGGGTCGTGTTGAGGTAGTGTTACCTGCATTATGGTCGTACTGGGGTCGTGTTGAGGTAGTGTTACCTGCATTATGGTCGTACTGGGGTCGTGTTGAGGTAGTGTTACCTGCATTATGGTCGTACTGGGGTCGTGCTGAGGTAGTGTTACCTGCATTATGGTCATACTGGGGTCGTGTTGAGGTAGCGTTACCTGCATTATGGTCGTACTGGGGTCGTGCTGAGGTAGCGTTACCTGCATTATGGTCGTACTGGGGTCGTGCTGAGGTAGTGTTACCTGCATTGTGGTCGTGTTGAGGTAGTGTTACCTGCATTATGGTCGTACTGTGGTCGTGTTGAGGTAGCGTTACCTGCATTATGGTCGTACTGTGGTCGTGCTGAGGTAGTGTTACCTGCATTAAGGTTGTACGGTAGGGTGATGTGAGGTAGTGTTACCTGCATTAAGGTTGTAGGGTAGGGTGATGTGAGGTAGTGTTACCTGCATTAAGGTTGTACGGTAGGGTGATGTGAGGTAGTGTTACCTGCATTAAGGTTGTACGGCAGGGTGATGTGAGGTAGTGTTAGCTGCATTAAGGTCGTACGGTAGGGTGATGTGAGGTAGTGTTACCTGCATTAAGGTTGTACGGTAGGGTGATGTGAGGTAATGTTACCTGCATTAAGGTTGTACGGCAGGGTGATGTGAGGTAGTGTTACCTGCATTAAGGTTGTACGGTAGGGTGATGTTGAGGTAGTGTTACCTGCATTAAGGTTGTACGGTAGGGTGATGTGAGGTAGTGTGACCTGCATTATGGTCGTACGGTAGGGTGATGTTGAGGTAGTGTGACCTGCATTAAGGTTGTACGGTAGGGTGATGTGAGGTAGTGTTACCTGCATTAAGGTTGTACGGTAGGGTGATGTGAGGTAGTGTTACCTGCATTAAGGTCGTACGGTAGGGTGATGTTGAGGTAGTGTTACCTGCATTAAGGTTGTACGGTAGGGTGATGTGAGGTGGTGTTACCTGCATTAAGGTCGTACGGTAGGGTGATGTGAGGTAGTGTTACCTGCATTAAGGTTGTACGGTAGGGTGATGTGAGGTAGTGTTACCTGCATTAAGGTTGTACGGTAGGGTGATGTTGAGGTAGTGTTACCTGCATTAAGGTTGTACGGTAGGGTGATGTGAGGTAGTGTTACCTGCATTAAGGTTGTACGGTAGGGTGATGTTGAGGTAGTGTTACCTGCATTAAGGTTGTACGGTAGGGTGATGTGAGGTAGTGTTACCTGCATTAAGGTCGTACGGTAGGGTGATGTGAGGTAGTGTTACCTGCAGCACGCGGCTCATCCACTGGAAGCTGTCCTCCTCAGTAGAGTCTGGTCTCTGCTCTGCTACCACCACAATACGCTCATCACGCAGCACGGTCACACTGAACACTGCTATCCTGGAGGCAGGCAGGCAGGCAGGCAGGCAGGCAGGCAGGCAGGCAGACAGACAGACAGACAGACAGACAGACAGACAGACAGACAGACAGACAGACAGACAGACAGACAGACAGACAGACAGACAGACAGACAGACAGACAGACAGACAGACAGACAGACAGACAGACAGACAGACAGACAGACAGACAGACAGACAGACAGACAGACAGACAGACAGACAGACAGACAGACAGACAGACAGTTAGAAGGTTGGGGTAGTATCAGTATGGTCTCTGACTACCATCTTTTCCATGGAGGGTACAGTGAGTACAGACGGAGAATAATATTCCCTATGTAGTGCAGTACTTTTGACTAGAACATGTGGTTCTGTCATTTACAGTGTCTTTGCCCAAAACAATACTGCAAGGTTGCATACCTCCCTCTGTAGATGAATTTCATTGGCTCCACGGCCAGTGCGGTGGCTATGATGTCATCAGCGTTATGTCTGCGTCCGCTGACCACAATGAGGCCGTCCATCTTGCCAGAGATAAACACCAGACCACCTGGACCCACGAAGCCCAGCAGCCCCGTACGGACAAACGCATACTCACTGACCAGACCTCCACCGGATGCTACAGGGAACACCTACACACACACACACACACACACACACACACACACACACACACACACACACACACACACACACACACACACACACACACACACACACACACACACACACACACACACACACACACACACACACGCGCACACACAAGTGCGCACACACATGCACACCCACACATGCATGCACACACACACTCACACACACACATTATACACCCACATTATACACACATATTATGTCATGAACAAACACCCACACCAATGTTGTACATGCTATATATACAGTACAAATGGCCATTATATGTAAGTAACACACACAAACCCTACTGTCCTCACCTCAAAGGTGTTCTTGGTCATGCCTGTCAGTCCGTAGTAGGATGTTCCCGTGGCAACGGAACACACACACAGCTCCCCGATCTCATCTGTCTTACACAGGAGAGGCACACCGTCTGGCTTCACCACACACACCAGGGCTGGAGACAGAACACACATACTGCACAACTGGAGCTGAAGAAGAGAGCAGGCCTAACCACACACACACACACACACACCCATACCTCCAGGCATGACAGTGCCCACATCCTGCACAGTGAGGACTGACAGGTGTTCCTCCGTGTCGACGCGGACCACACTGTAACTCAGACCCTGCATGGAGAGAACACCTCGGCCTGGGGGCTGGCTACTGTCCTCCACTGGCCTGGATCAGTGAGAGACAGATATAAAGGACTGATCTCACTGATGATGATGGTATTAACGTTGACAGAATCCTTTTCCAAACCAACAAAATATTAAGCCTGTTACTCTAGGATCGACCAAGACTGAATGCTGCTGCTGATGGTGTGTGTGTGTTAGTGTGCTTAGTCAGGGGGTAGTGTAGACGGAGCCTACCTTCTGATGGCAACAGTCAGTGCCTCGGGGGAACTGGCACAGGGACAGATGACCTCTGACCTCAAGCCTTTACTCTGGAACACATTGAGGAACGCATCACAGGACGAGATAGACCCTGGAGAAGGAGAGGACAGAAGAGAAGAGAGGACTAAGAGAAAAAAAGAGAGGACTAAGAGAAAAATAGCTCGATAAATAGGAAGTGAGAGTTACAGGGGTTAGATCCGTCGGCGACCAGCAGCATACGGAGGGAACTCAGGCTGATGTCCTTCTGCTCTCTGTGGGCCACCAGAGCCCAGTGCATGTCCCTGGACTTTACACACGCTACCTTGGCTGGAGAGGGACACACACAGCGTCAACTTCAGGGTTAACGCGAAGTTAAGATCAAATACTGCCTGAATGATTGACAAATGACTTCATAACAATATCTTGTAGATTGACATATGAATTTACTATTGAGTGGTTGATTGACAGGTGGGTGTGTCTGACCTTTAAAGTGATAGACCTTTTGTATCCAGGACAACGGGTTGACCTTCATCAGAGAGTAGGGAACGCTGATCACATGCATCATATTCATCACGCTCTGGAGATAGGAGATACACATAACCTTTAACCTCTAACCTTTAACCCCTTATCATACTTTCCCTGACAACCTGACCTGTAGCAGCAGGTCTTACCGTGAGGATGCCGTGCCACAGGCCCACGTCCTTCTTAAAGTCTAGAACATTCACTATGGTCTCCGCTGCAGAGAGAGAGGGGAGACGAGGGAGTGGGGGAGCAAGAGCGGGAGGGAGACAAAGTGAGAGACAGACGTCAAGAGATCACTGAAGCGAAAGAAAGCGTTAGAGAGATTACCTGGCAGAGTGTGTTTGTGAGAGAGAGTGTTGTGTGTGTAGAGTGTGTGTCTTACAGTACCTTCTGTGTAGCCACAGGACTGTGTGAGGGCTTGGCAGTGAGTCAGCAGAGCGATCCTCATCACCGTGACTCCCAGAACACTCCCATCCTTACAGGTCTTGTACTTGGGGGGGGGAAGAGAGAGAGAGAGAGAGAGAGATAAAGCAGTGGTATGGTGTAGAGTAACAAATACACACATTAAAACCCCTTAGGGTTCTGTTAAAGCATTTGGATTGATTTACATTAGAAGCTCTTTTTGTAATGGAAATGTAATGAATGTGTTACCTCTATATATGCTGTGTCGCTGTTTGCATCTTTGATGTGAGGGAACCAGTCTCTGGGAGGCTTGGAGAGATGCTTCGACTCAGTCACAAACCACAGCAGCTTAGGCCATCCTAGAGAGACAGAGAATCATTTGGCTGTATTCATACACTGTTGAGGAACTAGATTACGAGAACACATGCTCATGCACGCACACATATACTTACCTCTGAACTGTGGTATCTCTCCTGTAGCACTCTTGGGCAGGCCTTTATGGCAGGCATCACTGGTCAGCGCCACGGTAACCCCACAGCTACCCAATAGGAAGCCGATCTGCTGGCTGCCAGCATCCTATTGGACAAGACAGACACGTTCAGGTCCAACACTCCTATATGTGCTTGAATGTGCTTATTGCTTATACAACACAACAAACAGTATGCGAATGAAACAAGGTGTTCCCCAGGGCTCTGTGCTTGGACCTCTGACTATTCATTTTTCCCCACACCCACATTTATGTAGACGTGCCTTGCGTGTGAGGGGCACCTCTATGGGTACAGGGACCACCTCAGCCAGCAGGCAGCCATAGAAGGCCACCATGAAGGCCACCGGGTCATTGTTAGGAAACACGAGCGCCACCTAGGGGATCGGAGGAACATAGGCAGGGAGAAAATATTACAATCCTTCTTGTCCTTAATTCGGATATCCATGATTAATAACATAACTAGTAAAAGTATTGGAGGGATGGATCTTCTACATGTACTCACCCTGTCCCCCGGTCGCACCATGGGCTCCTGCTTGCTGCCCAGCTTGTGGAGGATGTTAAAGGCCAGCTTGACACTTCGAGACCATAACTTCCCTATGGACACAACACAGGGCTGAGTGAGTGTGTGTGCCACAGGAGGTTGGTGGCACCTTATTAAGGAGGATGGGCTCATAGTAATGGCTGGAGCAGAATCAGTGGAATGGTATCAAATACATCAAACATATGGTTTCCATGTGTTTGATACCTTTCCATTTACTCCATTCCAGGCATTATTATGAGCCATCCTCCTCTCACCAGCCTCCTTTGATGTGTGTATGTGCGTGTGTGTGTAGTTACCGTATGTGAGTACATATAGAGGTTTGCCAGTGGTGTCCAGGCTGGTGAGACAGGGGGCTTTAGGGCTGATGGTGCCCCAGCGTTGGAGAGCTGCCTCCAGGGAGGGGGGCCAGTTAGTCACCACCCCCAGAGCCTCTCCTCTCACTGCCAACATCTCTGCCCCCTCTGGACGGCGCTGCTTGGGGTCTGGCTGCTGGACTACAGAGACAGAGACTTTTATTGTGAAACTTGCATGTAAAACAATTACACACACTAGAGATGAATGCAGAAACCTTCACTAACCTTTCACTAAATATAAAGACAGAGAAGATAGCTAGCTAGCTAGATTTAAATATGTATGTATTTATTTATTTATTCATTGGACTGATTTATTGGTTGATAGCTCCTACCTTCTAGAAGTTCTTCAAAGTCATCAACGAAGAACTCTCTGAGCGGAGGTCTACGAGGCATTTTCAGAGTGTTCACTAACTGCTGGATCTTAGCAGACACACGACTGCTGACCGGGACACCATCTCCAGTCTCCATGCGCTCAGCGTTGCCATATTTCTGTGTGTTTCGGGCGATGGTTCCTATGTGGCGCTCTGAGTGGGAGTGGGGGTGGGAGTGGGAGGAGTCAGATGAGTAGCCAGTTACACCAGGAGGAGCAGAGTGAGAGAGGGAGGGAGAGAGAGGGAGGGAGAGAGAGACAAAGAGAAAGAGAGAGAGAGAGAAAGAGAGAGAGAGAGAGAGTAAGAGAGCGGGAGAGAGAGAGAGAGAGAGGGAGAGCGAGAGAGAGAGGGCAAGAGAGAACAAAGACAGAGAGAGAGGGAGAGAGAGTGTTAAAGCAGTGGAATGGTATATGCATTAAAAAAAGGTCTGTGTGTGTGTGTGAGCGCATGTGTGTGTGTGAGCGTACTGACCGTCAGACTCCAGCGGTGGAGGCCACAGCATATCAGAACCGAACTCACAGGATCTCCTGAGAGATCCTCCGTTCTCTGCCACGCCCAGAGCTGGCTTACGCTTCAGAGACAGGTGTCCAATAGCTGCAGACACACACATACAGATGTAAACACATACACACAAACACACTGTTACACAAATAAGAAAAGTGAAGTTGTACTCACCGTGGTGAGCTGACACGTGGTGTGACTGGGTCAGGTGTGTGTGTGTGAGGTGGGCGTGTGCCAGGTGTGGGTGTGAGAGGTGTGTGTGTGCGAGCGAGTCTGCCAGTCGTCCTGCGTTGCCGCTGCCGCCGCTCTGAGTGGACGAGGAGGACGAGGAGGTGGAGCCTAGGTGGGCTGGACCTAAGAGGGCGGGGCGAGTCATCCAGTGTTCCATCCCTGGCATATCATCGCCTGGCCCCTCCTCCTCCTCCGAGCCCGACGATGAGTCTGAGCACAGTGGGGACAGGCCTAGTGAGGGTCAGTAACCTTCATACAACCTTCATACAGCATAACTACAACCTATCATAGCTAACCAAAACACAACCTAACCCCAACTCTATTTGACCCTGAAGACAGGCCTAGTGAGGGTCAGTAGCCTTCATACAACTTTCATACTACATAACTGCATAGCATAACATATAATTAACGTTACTACAACCTTAATAGAACTTAACTGTATAAGACAATGAGGACAGGCCTAGGGAGAGTTAATAACCTTTATACAACCTTCATACAGCACAACTACAGCATAACACTGACATAATCATATCATAACCTGATGTGTGTGTGTGTGTGTGTGTGTGTGTCTCACCTGGGGGTGTGTAGGCGTCCATGGATGTCTGTACCACCAGCGATCGTCGTTTGGAGGGCATGGGCACTGCCACCTTGCTCTCCACATGTCTGGCTAACACTGCCTGCACCGCCTCACTGTGGACGTCTGGGGGTGAAATGGTGTTGGAGAAAGAAGGAATTGTGTTAGTCAATTTAATCAAAACACTTCTAGCTATATGTTGACTAATGAAAGGTCAATCTAAAGTTGAGTCTACCAACAGTTTCAATGACTCTGGTCTAAGGTGAGGTTCAGTATTGTAGTTAAGGCGGGTGTGTGCTTGTGTGTACCTGAACGATAGCGTTCATCGCGTGTTCCAGAAGAACGCCGCCTGTGGAAGCGAGCGGCAGACGGGGGGGCGAAGAATGGGCGGTGGGACATACCCTCCATACCTACACACACACAGAAAAACGCGTGCACACAGAAAAGTGCGCACGCGCACACACACAGACACACACACACACACACACACACACACACACACACACACACACACACACACACACACACACACACACACACACACACACACACACACACAGAAAAGCACACAAAAAACAATTGAGCGAGTCAAAAAGATACAGTCCAATCCACAGAGATACAAAAATCACCAAACATTCTCAGTGTGGAAGGAGCTTTCAGCATGTTGAATATGCTGCAGCATTGAGAGTATTGGGAGTACTACAGAGTGAGAGAGCCACGGGTTAAAGGAAGAAGGTTAAACCCAGTGGGACTAGAATATACAGTCGTATGAAAAAGTTTGTGCACCCCTCTGAGGCGGCATAATAATTGACTCTGTCGTCACAGAAAATGATCACAATGGCATGCCATTCATTTTCTAATAAAAGCAGAGTACTGGGGTACTGTCTGGACAAAGATTTTTAGTGTAGCAATATTAAGTTGTATCAAATTAAATCAGATGTGAAAAATAGGCTATGCAAAAATTTGGGCACCATTGTCATTCTGTTGATTTGAATACCTGTAACTACTTAGCACTGATTAATTGGAACACACAATTGGTTTGGTGAGCTCATTAAGTCTTGAACTTCATAGACAAGTGCATCCAATCATGAGAAAGGGTATTTAAGGTGGCCAATTGCAAGTTGTTGTTCTCTTTGACTCTCCTCTGAAGAGTGGCAACATGGGGGCCTCAAAACAACTCTCAAATGACCTGAAAACAAAGATTGTTCAACATTATGGTTTAGAGGAAGGCTACAAAAATCTATCGCAGATATGTAAGCTGTCAGTGTCCACTGTGAGGAACATAGTGAGGAAATGGAAGGCCACAGGCACAGTTCTTGTTAAGGCCAGAAGTGGCAGACCAAGTAAAAGATCGGAGAGGCAAAGGCGAAGGATGGTGCAAACGGTCAAAAACAGCCCACAGACCACCTCCAAAGACCTACAACATCATCTTGCTGCAGATGGTGTCACTGCGTCGTTCAACAATTCATCACACTTTGCACAAGGAGAAGCTGTATGGGAGAGGTCCCGTGTGGCTCAGTTGGTAGAGCATGGTGTTTGCAATGCCAGGGTTGTGGGTTCGATTCCCATGGGGGGCCAGTATGAGAAAAAATAATAATAACGTATGAAATGTATGCATTCACGACTGTAAGTCGCTCTGGATAAGAGCGTCTGCTAAAAGACCAAAATGTAATGTAAAAATGGAGAGTGATGTGGAAGAAGCCTTTTCTGCACACACGCCACAAACAGAGTTGCTTGAGGTATGCAAACACACATTTGGACAAGCCAGCTTCATTTTGGAATAAGGTGCTGTGGACTGATGAAACAAAGATTGAGTTATTTGGTCATAACAAGGGACGTTATGCATGGCGGCAAAAGAACACAGCGTTCCAAGAAGAACTCTTGCTACCCACAGTAAAATTTGGTGGGGTTCCATCATGCAGTGGGGCTGTGTGGCCAGTACTGGGAATCTTGTTAAAGTTGAGGGTTGCATGGATTCCACTCAATATCAGCAGATTCTTGGGAATAATGTTGAAGAATCAGTCACAAAGTTGAAGTTACGCCTGGGCTGGATATTTCAACAAGACAACGACCCAAAACACTGCTCAAAATCTACCCGGGCATTTACACAGAGGAACAAGTACAATGTTCTGGAATGGCCATCCCAGTCCCCAGACCTGAATATCATTGAGAATCTGTGGGATGATTTGAAGCGGGCTGTCCATGCTCGACAACCATCAAACCTAACTGAACTGGAGATGTTTTGTAAGGAGGAATGGTCCAAAATACCTTCATCCAGAATCCAGACACTCATTGGAGGCTATAGGAAGCGTCTAGAGGCTGTTATTTTAGCAAAGGGAGGCTCTACTAAATATTGATGTGATTTTTCTATTGGGGTGCCCAAATTTATGCACCTGTCTAATTTTGTTTTGATGCATATTGCACATTTTCTGTTAATCCAATAAACCTCATTTCACTACTGAATTATTACTGTGTCCATCAGTTATTTGATAGATCAAAATGAAATTGCTGATCCAAACACCCAATTATTTATAAATGGAAATCATGGAAATTGTCATACGACTGTATGTGCTGCACTGTGTTCTATTAGAGGACAGACTGTGTATTAATGTACCTCCAGGATGAGGAACGTAGGCCCTGATCAGCTTAGACCGCTTCTTCTCATAACCCTTCTGTGTGATGTCACCTGGCAGAGAGAGTGGGGGGATAGAGAGAGAGAGGGATGGGGAGGGAGGGAGGGAGGGAGGGAGGGAGGGAGGGAGGGAGGGAGGGAGGGAGGGAGAGAAAGGGATGGGGAGGGAGTGAGAGAGAGAGGTTGTTTTGAGTGTAAGAGTATCTGTTTTTTACGAGGCTTCAGAACACAGAACCTGCCCTTTTAGTGTGAGAGAGAGAGAGAGAGAGACAGACAGACAGACAGACAGACAGACAGACAGACAGACAGACAGACAGACAGACAGACAGACAGACAGACAGACAGACAGACAGACAGACAGACAGACAGACAGACAGACAGACAGACAGACAGACAGACAGACAGACAGACAGACAGACAGACAGACAGACAGAATAGAGACAGTATGTGAGTGAGTGGACGAGGCCAGCCCTGGTTTGCTTGTTTCTGTGCCATTTCACATCTATGTCAGTATGTGTGTGTGTGAGGGAGAGGAAGATAGAGAGAAAAATAGAGAGATCGAGACAGAGAGAGAGAAAGAAAGAGAGAGAGAGAGAGAGGAGAGAGAGAGAGAGAGAGAGAGAGAGAGAGAGAGAGACAATGTGTTTCACAATCTGAGGGTAGCCAGAACATCTAGGTCCAATCTGCTCATCTGTTCCTCGCTGTGATATTCAGCATGTGTGTGGTGTAAATCTACGAGGCCTTTCTGTAGATCAGCAACAGCATGACGGCATTCCTGTTTCTGCACACACACACACACACACACACACACACAACAGGGAGACGCCATCTTCCTCTCTCAGCGCAGCGGAGCAGGCAGGGAGTTGCCTAGCAACCATTCTCCTGGAGAAGGCCTGGTGGCCATCTTGGATTTCAAGCATCAGATGTAATAACTGGGCTAATCTAATGATACCTGCCTAAGTGTGTGTGAGTGAGAATATCCAAGCGAATGCCACACTGAAATATCACTGAGATCATAACAGCCCTTCTCTCTATTTCCTATTCTCTCTTTCTTCAAATTCTCTTTTTCTCTCGCTCTCACACAAGAAAGCTGAGAGGGAATCTATAGTACATATATGTCACGACCAGTTAAAGCAAAGTTTCATTTTCCTGGATGCAGAAGAACATTTTATAGAAACTTCCATTTTCCTTCAAGTGGCTAAAAATTGCTAGCAATCATGGAACATTGGAAATAGTGTGTGTGTGTGTGTGTGTGTGTGTGTGTGTGTGTGTGTGTGTGTGTGTGTGTGTGTGTGTGTGTGTGTGTGTGTGTGTGGTGTGTGTGTGTGTGTGTGTGTGTGTGTGTGTGTGTGTGTCGGCTGTGTGTGTCTCACGCTGATCCCCAGAATCACATCAACGTCCAGCTGTGATTGGTTACAGCCTAAGCAGTGTTCCTTCCCAATTGGTCTTTGTGAACTAATCAAATCACACAGATTGGCATGGCATCTCTATCCCACTCTCTTTCACTCTGTACACCCCCCTCTCTTTCACTCTGTACACCCCCCTCTCTCTTTCACCCTGTACACCCCCCTCTCTCTTTCACTCTGTACACCCCCCCTCTCTCTTTCACTCTGTACACCCCCCCCCCCTCTTTCACTCTGTACACCCCCCCCCTCTTTCACTCTGTACACCCCCCTCTCTCTTTCACTCTGTACACCCCCCCTCTCTTTCACTCTGTACACCCCCCCTCTCTTTCACTCTGTACACCCCCCCTCTCTTTCACTCTGTACACCCCCCTCTCTCTTTCACTCTGTACACCCCCCTCTCTCTTTCACTCTGTACACCCCCCCCTCTCTTTCACTCTGTACACACCGTCTCTATCACTCTGTACACCCCCCTCTCTCTATCACTCTGTACACCCCTCTCTCTATCACTCTGTACACCCCCCTCTCTCTATCACTCTGTACACCCCCCCTCTCTTTCACTCTGTACACCCCCCTCTCTCTTTCACTCTGTACACCCCCCCTCTCTCTATCACTCTGTACACCCCCCCTCTCTATCACTCTGTACACCCCCCCTCTCTCTATCACTCTGTACACCCCCCTCTCTCACTCTGTACACCCCCCCTCTCTTTCACTCTGTACACCCCCCCTCTCTATCACTTTGTTCACCCTTTCTTTCTCTCTCTATCAATATATACATCCCTCCTTTCTATCACTCTGTGCACCCCCTCTCTATATCAATCTGCACACCCCCTCTCTATATCAATCTGCACACCCCCTCATCTGTCCATCTCCAGTACAGCACCTGTATCTCCATCACTATCTGTCCTGGTCCTGCTCTGATGAACAGCCTATGGAGGGACAGCTGGGTTTGGGATCCAACAATCATAGCATTAAAAATAGGCTACTGGCTGCATTAGGCTCTAGACGTTCATCAGTGCGTCTCTAACACGCTAGCCCACGATGCAAACCACGCACACAACATGCATCAGGAGCGTTGACGGCAATCTATAGAGCAGACAATGTATATGAATAAAATATGTCAACATTATATAACACAGAGATAAATGCGCAATTTATCTGACAATCACGCGCTGCAAAATAATCTCAGAATTCCATTGGTTAATCCGCATGGTTGTGATTTAACAGATTCCTTGTGGGCTATTTTATTTTAGATTCAATCGTCGCCAGAAAAAAAACACCCAAATCATCATCATTATCATCATCAGCAGCAGCAGCTGAGTATGCAGGCCAAAACACCGAGCCCGATCACGAACACACACATAACCGTATCCTGTCACGCAGTGTTGCAGAGATATTATTCAATTCATACGTTTGAGCATGACACACACGTACAGGCCTACACATACACGCACACGGGTCCGTGGACTTACGGACAAAAAAACGTATTTCAAGTCATAACACCCAGTTGGTCTCAAGGTCAAATGCCGGGTTTGTGTCGGTGTCACCAAGAAAGAGACAAAGGCAGGCGGGTCAATCCCGCAGTGGGCTGCTGGGTCTCCCCTCACCCTGTCCCGGCTAAAACAGGCTGGGAGGGCCGCTCTGACAAACATCTGGAGGGGCGGAGCAGTGGAGAGCGAGTGGGGTCTGGGGGAACGGGCCATTGCTTTAGAGATTCCTCTACGTTAACGGATTAAACGTGCGCGCGGGGTTTGTTCTTACCCTCTGACAGCTCGAGTTCCAACTCCGCCAGCCGGGCGCGAACGTCCAGTGGTAAAGGCGACGCCTCACGCTCTGCCATTAGGTTATACAGTAGAAAAATCTCTCCGTCCTCCCTCAGTTGCCGTCTCCTCCTCTCCTCCAGCAGAGAGCTATTCCGCGGATCCTCCTAGGAGGCAGCTAGCGGTGCATTGAGGGGAACAAAGAGAAAAATATGTTTTGTCGGTTTACCGGGGCTCCGGCATGGCCTCGTTAGTCTGCCTCCTCTCCGTTATTATCGTCTCTGTGATGAGGGACCACTGAGGGTCGATCCGTGGGTCTCGAGGCTGCTTGCCCGGCGATGCGGTGCTGATGATGATCCTCGCGCTGTTAGGAGCTACTGTCACGTGACGCACGGTGGAGAGGAGAGGAGCGCTACCAGGAGGGACCGATGGTGGCGCCGCGTGGGAGGCATGGGTATGATGTCCAAACCACTGCACCACACCCTCTTGATACACACATGGATATATAGGCCTATATCACTGAATTATGGCAACAACAATGTACTGGTGGATCTCTGGTCTTCATGAAGCCCAAGGAATTGCCAAGGAGCAGACAAGCCGGGCTTTCTGCCCACCACTCGGCTTAGCTCTGAGAGCTCAGCTCAAGTCTTCAAGTCTCAGGTAAGGTACGCTACTTACTCATCTGATTTTGCCACAACCAACGCTATACTGATAATTAGCCCATATGCAGAGTAGCTAGCTCCATAGCATCACTGCATTTTATAATAACACAGCATGTGGTGACATTGTCACATGATTTGAAGGTCCAATGATGCTGAAGTAGGATTAAACAAACCAGCTGTAATAGCTGCGATCAGAGAATCAGCACCACAGACGCGGACAGCGACAGACGCGGAGCTCAGCACCACGTGACATTGGAAAGCGCCGCTCTCAGGCGCAGACATTCACCACTTGAACAATCTGACCGCAGGCGACTACTGAAGGAAAGGTTCATGTACGAATTTAGTTTGCTAGACTGATTCAGCCAGCCATATTGACTTCTTCAACCAAACTTTAGAATTGTAAGTAACAGGGAATAAATGACTATGCGAAAATATATGTTTACTGTTTATTATTAAGGCAATTGTTTAATAACAGTCAAATTATTTACATCTGTACAGAAAAAAAAACATTCACCTTTTTAAATCATGCCTCAATTCTGTATCTAATACCCACATTTACAAACTTAATCTCTCTCAAACACAGGAAATCTGAACAGAAAACGATTTACCTCCCACCACCCCTGATTCCAAATCAAGTTGTTAACTCAAGTAACTCTAACAATGTTGCATCTGTATGTAAACTTATCAATATCAACCAGAGTTGTTCCTCTTCTTAACGCCTGACTGTAAGAGACTCCCCCTCCCCCAGTCAACACAAAAGGAATTCCATCTAACATAAAATAAATGACATCTAAAACTCATGCAGAAACAAAATGTTATATGACATCAGTGCTTTAGTCTCTTGTCACTCAGTGTCTGGCTGTTCGTAGTTACTCTAAATGTTACGATGAAGTTATTTAGACTAGAATTAATACAGCAATCTGATGTCCAATCCTCTAAATACTGATCAATATTAATCAAAAGAAATCAATCAATATCAAAACATAAAGATTTCAGAAAGTCAGAAAGGTCCGTCAAGTCAGACGGACAGACAGCAGAGAGAAACAACAATGCTACAACTTTTCTATTTTTTTCTTTGGCTTGAAGAACTTCTTCCCCTTCTCTCCCCAACCCAAAGTAACTATCTCACTCTGGTCACCGTGATAACTGGGCCGGGTCAGGCGCCTGCGCAGGATAGGCTGGGACAAGCTCCGTCCCCAAGGGGGTGTGGTCAGTAGCCTTTGCGGTGAGCATCTGATTAGCTTGTATCCGCTGGCAGATCTCAGCGTAGCTTGGCTTCTTGGACTCCTAACCATTCACAACACAGGACCGGTCAGTACCCAGCATACACAACTTCTCTGGTAGACAGATGACTGCATCTCAATAGTCTCTTCTCCTTCTTCTGCACTGATGAGGTGAGAAAACCATTTTAGACTATTGAGATGTAGCCATGCTGTGGTACATTCAACTTCACCATTTCAAAAAAACAACTATTAACCAGTTTGTCTCTGTAGTCTGTGAGTCGTCTCACCGCTGCTGGTCTGTTCCCCTTCGTGGTCTGAAGCGGTTCTTTCGCGGTCGGACGGGCTGCTGTGGTTCTCTTGGGAGACGCTACAGTTTCCTTTAGCTTCCTGTGGGACAGCAACAACCACCATATAACACAACACAAACGTAACATCATAACACTGACAAGTCTGTAACTTTCTTCCCTAAAGTAATCATACAAAACACATTGTGAACGGAAGGAGAATATACTCACTCTAGGGGGAGGGTTTTCTGAGGCAATGCTGTGATAGGCTGGAGGTCTTGTGAAGTCACAGTGGTTGGTTCGCTGGTACTGCTGCCTCTAACTGGACTCTGGAGCAAGAAAAACAACCTTACAAGAAAGTAGAGGGAGTGTCTGAGTGTGTTTGTGTGACTCTTGGTTACCTTGTGGTTGCTGGTTGCCTTGTGGATGTTGGTTGCTGTGGTAACTGTTGCTGTAGAAGCTGTAGCCAGGGGAAGTGGGGGGAAGCTATTGGGGTCGAGTTCCAGACTGGGAGACAAGGAGCGGGGGGGCGACTGGGGGGGCCCTCTCTAAACACACACACACACACTTATAAACAGGTTTATATGCACACAGACATACAGTACATATCCAGTACATATATGAATTTGTAACAGATCATTGCAGAAAACACAACTTGTTCAACATTTTCAGGGTCCCGTTTTGGGTCGTGAGCACTACTATCAAAACTACTGGCTGAAATGATACAAAACCTTTATAACACATCTTTAAGTACTTACAGAGTACTTGTCATCTCTTCTTCTCCTCTGACCAATGGGACCTCTCCTTCAGAGAGAGAGATAGAGAGATAGAGAGAGAGAGAGAGAGAGAGAGGCATAATTTTCTTCAGTTCAGGTGGTACCTAAAAAAAATGTCTCTCCCTTTTAGTCTCTAATGAAAATGAGTGATCAGGAAGAGACCCGTCTCTAAGGGCTAGAGGTTAGAGGTCACTACCTTCCTCTGTCAGTGCTGGGGGAGGACCCTGACCCCCCTCTCCCTCCACGTCGACCCCCTTCTCCATCCCTACGCCTGTTGCCTGGTAACCGTGGCCGACCCTGCCTGGGGGGGCCAGGGACGCATCCTATTGGTCCACCCTCCGGGAAGAAGGGAGGATCATCCAGAAGGCCCGGCCCCCTGTCGCCAGACCACCGCCTCTGGTCTCGCTGCCCCCTGCTGGAGGAGAGAGGGAAACACAGATGTCAAAAATCACCTCACCACAACGTAACTACAAACATGCTTCCATCGTCAAGCAAAACACAGAAAGGGAGAGAGACAAAAAGAGAGAGGGCAAGAGAATGATAGCTGGGGAGAAGGAGAGAGATGTCTCTCCAGAATGAGAACGTGAGTGAGGAGTGTATTACCTGTGTCTGTGTGAGGGGGATAGCTTGAAGCTGGGGAATCCTGGGAAGCCATCCATGAAGCCAGAGAATGACGCCATCTGCTGGACAGAACAACAATGACACCAGGGAGAGAGAACGCTTGTGCCTGCATGATAGATTTTGTGCCTGCGTGTGTATGTGTATTTTCCACCTCACCATGACAGGGTCTGTGTATCCGGCCATGGCAGCCAAGCTCTGATTGGTCATTGTGTAGAGCTGTGGGAGGGGCTGCTGGAAAGTGGGCTGGGCGTAGAATGGGCTGTAAGGCTGCTGATTGGTGCAGGGCTCCATTGGGCAGGGCCTGTAGCCATTCTTTGGCGCGTAAGATGTGACTGCCATCACTTTGGCCTTGATTCGCGCCTAATGAATGAATTAACCAATCTTTTATCATGTGATTGCCACTTGCATGGAAAAGTACTGTTTAGTGAAGGACCCTACACTCACCTTGATGGGTTTCCCCTGGAACATCCTTACCTCCTCTCTTAGGTACTGGAACGCCTGGAAAACACACACACACACACACACACACACACACACACACACACACACACACACACACACACACACACACACACACACCACACACACACACACACACACACACACACACACACACACACACACACACACACACACACACAGAGAGTAACAGAGTAACAGGATAGTCCAACTTAAATTAGCTTTCAAAGCTACTTTACTTAACGGCTAATCAGCATTTCCAGTAATTGTCCGGGAGGTGAGTGTATTGTCTCCTCCTCATGTTGAGATCCAAAGTTCAAACCATTTTAAGTGAATGAAATCTGCAGCTCAATGAAATGTGCATGAATGTCTAGAGGATCAATCCCTCTTACCTGTCGTTAACCCCCCTAACCCCAGTCTCTCCTACCTGTCATTACCCCCCTAACCCCAGTGCCTCCTACCTGTCGTTAACCCCCCTAACCCCAGTCTCTCCTACCTGTCGTTAACCCCCCCTAACCCCAGTCTCTCCTACCTGTCGTTAACCCCCCCTAACCCCAGTCTCTCCTACCTGTCGTTAACCCCCCCTAACCCCAGTCTCTCCTACCTGTCGTTAACCCCCCCTAACCCCAGTCTCTCCTACCTGTCGTTAACCCCCCCTAACCCCAGTCTCTCCTACCTGTCGTTAACCCCCCCTAACCCCAGTCTCTCCTACCTGTCGTTAACCCCCCCCAACCCCAGTCTCTCCTACCTGTCGTTAACCCCCCCCAACCCCAGTCTCTCCTACCTGTCGTTAACCCCCCCTAACCCGTCTCTCCTACCTGTCGTTAACCCCCCCTAACCCCAGTCTCTCCTACCTGTCGTTAACCCCCCCTAACCCCAGTCTCTCCTACCTGTCGTTAACCCCCCCTAACCCCAGTCTCTCCTACCTGTCGTTAACCCCCCCTAACCCCAGTCTCTCCAACCTGTCGTTAACCCCCCCTAACCCCAGTCTCTCCTACCTGTCGTTAACCCCCCCTAACCCCAGGATCTCCTACCTGTCGTTAACCCCCCCTAACCCCAGGATCTCCTACCTGTCGTTAACCCCCCCTAACCCCAGTCTCTCCTACCTGTCGTTAACCCCCCCTAACCCCAGTCTCTCCTACCTGTCGTTAACCCCCCCCAACCCCAGTCTCTCCTACCTGTCGTTAACCCCCCCTAACCCCAGTCTCTCCTACCTGTCGTTAACCCCCCCTAACCCCAGGATCTCCTACCTGTCGTTAACCCCCCCTAACCCCAGTCTCTCCTACCTGTCGTTAACCCCCCCTAACTCCAGTCTCTCCTACCTGTCGTTAACCCCCCTAACCCCAGTCGCTCCTACCTCTCGTTAACCCCCCCTAACCCCAGTCGCTCCTACCTATCATTAACCCCCCCTAACCCCAGTCTCTCCTACCTGTCATTAACCCCCCAAACCCCAGTCTCTCCTACCTGTCGTTAACCCCCCAAACCCGTCTCTCCTACCTGTCGTTAACCCCCCTAACCCCAGTCTCTCCTACCTGTCGTTAACCCCCCCTAACCCCAGTCTCTCCTACCTGTCGTTAACCCCCTAACCCAGTCTCTCCTACCTGTCGTTAACCCCCCCTAACCCCAGTCTCTCCTACCTGTCGTTAACCCCCCCTAACCCCAGTCTCTCCTACCTGTCGTTAACCCCCTAACCCAGTCTCTCCTACCTCTCGTTAACCCCCCAAACCCTAGTCTCTCCTACCTGTCGTTAACCCCCTAACCCAGTCTCTCCTACCTCTCGTTAACCCCCCAAACCCCAGTCTCTCCCAGCTGTTCATTAACCCCCTAACCCAGTCTCTCCTACCTCTCGTTAACCCCCCAAACCCTAGTCTCTCCTACCTGTCGTTAACCCCCTAACCCAGTCTCTCCTACCTCTCGTTAACCCCCCAAACCCCAGTCTCTCCCAGCTGTTCATTAACCCCCCTTAACCTCAGACTCCAAGCAGTACCTGTTGAGCGTCAGCCTCACTGTGGAAGGTGATGAACCAGTTGTCGTTCTGGGCAAACTCACAGCTCTGGATCCTGGGGAGTCTCTCACATGCAAACAGAGCCTTTACCTCCTGGTGGTCAACAAGATAAACACACACAATGTCAGAACGAACGAACGAACGAACGGACGGACACAAGTTTCTTACAGTTAGTGCTGAGCCATAAGTGCTTTATGAGGTCAGTTTGTTTTTGGATATTCTTTTGGGACATTAAATGCACTGTGGGTTGAATGCTGTAACAACACAAAATAAAACAATGAATAAAAGTACCATGATAAAAACATACTAGAACGTTCAATTGAACGAATGCTGTACTGTACTGAAGGTCAAGTTGAGAAACGGGGAGGGGCTGGGTTGTGGCTTCAAAATGCACCTCTGCCCTTTAAATACGTCACTCATTGTTTTAAGCCACACCCACCGAACGGAGCAAACGTACCTCAAAATCTTTTCGAGAATGTTTTGGGGAAACGTGTCGCAACATAGCAAACGTTCCAGCAAACTGAACACACCCCTGATGTATTTCTAGAGAAACTGAGCATTGAGCTCAGAAAAAAACATAACTAAATGGAATTCAAAAGAATTGAACCGATGTCGGTCAATTAGTTGTTTAAAAACAACAAATTCTTACCTCTGGGGGTGTGGTCTCTGGGACCTCTCGGAGGATGACGATACAGCGACCCTGATGTGGCCGTACCTTCTGTCCACATTCTGCCACCTCCACCAGTGGCAATGCTACGAGCCAATCAGGAGAGAGGACACGGTCAGCGCCCTCCCGCCAAGTAAACATCTTACCCAATCAGGTATACCAGTGGTTCCCAAACATTTCACAGTCCCGTACCCCTTCAAACATTCAACCTCCAGCTACGTACCCCCTCTAGCACCAGGGTTGTTTTTTTGCCATCATTGTAAGCCTGCCACACACACACACACACACACACACACACACACACACACACACACACACACACACACACACACACACACACACACACACACACACACACACACACATTTATTAAACATAAAAATGAGTGTGAGTTGTCGTCGCAACCCGGCTCATGGGAAGTGAGCTCTTATAGAACCAGGGCACAAATAATAATAATCAATAATCTTGTTCTTTATTTAGCCATCTTGCATATGAAACCTTATTTGTTCATCGACAATTGTGAATAACTTACCACAGGTTAATGAGAAGGGTGTGCTTGAAAGGATGCACATAACTCTGCAATGTTGGGTTGTATTGGAGTCTCAGTCTTAAATCATTTTCCACACAGTCTGTGTCTGTATTTAGTCATGCTAGTGAGGGCTGAGAACCCACTCTCACATAGGTACGTGGTTGCTAAGGGCATCAGTGTCTTAACAGCGAGATTTGCCAAGGCAGGATACTCTGAGCGCAGCCCAATCCAGAAATCTGGCAGTGGCTTCTGATTAAATAACATTTTCACAGAACTGCTTGTTGCAATTTCGATGAGGCTCTCTTGTTCAGATATCGGTAAGTGGACTGGAGGCAGGGCATGAAAGGGATAACGAGAATCCAGTTGTTTGTGTCGTCCATTTTGGGAAAGTACCTGTGTAATTGCGCACCCAACTCACTCAGGTGCTTCGCTATATCACATTTGACGTTGTCCGTAAGCTTGAGTTCATTTGCACACAAAAAAACTCATATAATGATGGAAAGACCTGTGTGTTGTCCTTGTTAATGCAGACAGAGAAGAGCTCCAACTTCTTAATCATAGCCTCAATTTTGTCCCGCACATTGAATATAGTTGCGGAGAGTTCCTGTAATCCTAGATTCAGATCATTCAGGTGAGAAAAAACATCACCCAGATAGGCCAGTCGTGTGAGAAACTCATCATCATGCAAGCGGTCAGACAAGTGAACATTTTGGTCAGTAAAGAAAAATGTAAGCTCGTCTCTCAATTTAAAAAAAACGTGTCAATACTTTTCTAGCCAGCGCACTTCTGTATGTTGTAAAAGCGTTACATAGTCACTGCCCATATCATTGCATAGTGCAGAAAATACACAAGAGTTCAGGGGCCTTGCTTTAACAAAGTTAACAATTTTCACTGTAGTGTCCAAAACGTCTTTCAAGCTGTCAGGCATTCCCTTGGCAGCAAGAGCCTCTCGGTGGATGCTGCAGTGTACCCAAGTGGCGTCGGCAGCAACTGTTTCCACTCCACTATGTCTCCCTGTCATGGCTTTTGTACCATCAGTACAGATACCAACGTGAGCAGCAGCTACTTTTGGCTACATACGGCCCGTTAGTGGAATTTCCATGAGAGAGCAACGGTTAATGTGATTGGATGTTAATTATTTGACTAGGCTACCTGTATTTGACATTGTGTTGTTATTTCGCTGAACACTAGATGGTTTCATTTTATTTTTGGCAGTGAAACGAGGCTACTCAGGCGACAAAAAAACCTCGCCCAAATATAGCCCCGTTGGAAAATATAAATGGACTGTTTGACTTTTTAACATTTTTTTATGTGAATCACATTTTTATTTGGCGTACCCCCGACGGCATTGCGCGTACCCCAGTTTGAGAATACCTGATGTATACAATACAACAACTAACCAACATACATACACTACCGGTCAAAAGTTTTAGAACACCTACACATTCAAGGGTTTTTCTTTATTTTTATTATTTTCTACATTGTAGAATAATAGGTAGGACATAAAAACTATGAAATAACACATATGGAATCTGTAGTAACCAAAAAAGTGTTAAACAAATCAAAACATTTTATATTTGAGATTATTCAAATAGCCACCCTTCGCCTCGATGACAGCTTTGCACACTCTTGGCATTCTCTCAACCAGCTTCATGAGGTAGTCACCCGGAATGCATTTCAATTAACAGGTGTGCCTTCTTAAAAGCACATTTGTGGAATTTCTTTCCTTCCTTAATGTGTTTGAGCCAATCAGTTGTGTTGTGAAAATGTAGGGGGTATACAGAAGATAGCCCTATTTGGTAAAAGACCAAGTCCATATTATGGCAAGAACAGCTCAAATAAACAAAGAGAAACCACAGTCCATCATTAATTTAAGACTTGAAGGTCAGTCAATACAGAAAAATTGCAGTCGCAAAAACCATCAAGCGCTGTGATGAAACTGGCTCTCATGAGGACCGCCACAGGAATGGAACACCCAGAGTTACCTCTGCTGCAGAGGATAAGTTCATTAGAGTTACCAGCATCAGAAATTGCAGCCCAAATAAATGCATCACAGAGTTCAAATAACAGACACATCTCAACATCAACTGTTCAGAGGAGACTGAGTGAATCAGGCCTTCATGGTTGAATTGCTGCAAAGAAATCACTATTAAAAGGACACCAATAATAAGAAGAGACTTGCTTGGGCCAAGAAACACGAGCAATGGAAACTAGACCGGTAGAAATGTGTCCTTTGGTCCGGAGTCTAAATTGGAGATTTTTGGTTCCAACCTCCGTTTCTTTGTGATACGCAGAGTAGGTGAACGGATGATCTCCATATGTGCATTTCCCACCATAAAGCATGGAGGAGGTGTTATGGTGTGGGGGTGCTTTGCTGGTGACACTGTCTGTGATTTATTTAGAATTCAAGGCACACTTAACCAGCATGGCTACCATAGCATTCTGCAACGATACGCCATCCCATCTGGTTTGGGCATAGTGGGACTATCAATGACCCAACACACCTCCAGCCTGTGTAAGAGCTATTTTACCAAGAAGGAGAGTGCTGCATCAGATGACCTGGCCTCCACAGTCCCCCGACCACAACCAAATTGAGATGGTTTGGGATGAGTCGAACCGCAGAGTGAAGGAAAAGCAGCCAACAAGTGCTCAGTATATGTGGGAACTCCTGTTGGAAAAGCATTCCAGGTGAAGCTGGTTGAGAGAATGCCAAGAGGTTGCAAAGCTGTCATCAAGGCAAAGGGAGCCTATTTGAAGAATCTCAATCTAAAATATATTTTATTTGTTTAACACTTTTTGTTACTACAGATTCCATATGTGTTATTTCATAGTTTTGATGTCTTCACTATTATTCCACATGATAGAAAATAGTAAAAATAAAGAAAAACCCTTGAATGAGTAGGTGTTCTAAAACTTTTGACCGTTGGTGTACACACACACAAAAACTTAAGTTAACTCACACTTGAGGACGTCAGAGATGAGCTCCAAGTCCGTGCTGAGCTTCTTGATGTGGTCGATGTTGGCAAGCGTTGCTATGGGAACGTACTGGTCACTGTCCATCTGGGAGACGAGGTAGAGGTCATTGGCCAGGTTCTCCCTGAGGGGACATCAGCCAATCAGAAAACAAACCTTACTGTCCACTGACCAATCAGAAACGACCCTCGCTGCCCATTGACCAATCACACAGACGTACCGTGACAGACAGGACTCCAGTGAGGTCTTCAGCTGCGCCATGAGCTCCTCTGAAAGCAACAACATGAATAACATATGTCTGTATCAGACATCATCTGATAAACAGTCTTGTTTGACCAGCCAGTAACGTTGGTACCTGAGACACAGCTGTCCTGGACCAGGCCATTGGCTGACGGGTTTCCCATGGTGACCACCGGAAATTCTACACCGCCCGGTTCCAGCTGAGCCTCGCCCACTTCCTCCAGGTCATATCCCTGCTCATACCCTGAGGACCAATCAGGTAGTGACGTTTACTAGACAGACACTAAAATAAGCCAAAGAAGGCAGCAGACCCCTCTGGATTAAGGGCTAGGCGTTGTTTTATATTCACTCTACTACCGCATGCTTACCTTCCTGGTTGTCAAGGTGACTGGTCACCGCCAGCCATGATTGGAGGGCGTCAGTGTAGACTAGGCCTGAGGGGTCCAAGCTAAGCGTGTGATTGGCCCATACTTGAGCGTTTGGGTTCAGCTCAGAGACCGGGGTGGATTCCTGTAAGGGAACACACACACCCAAGGTCAGTGTGTCTTCGAAAAATAGAAAACTTCTATAGTGTGTGTGTGTACTCCTCGCTCCTGCCAGGTCTCAACTGGGTCAATCGTGACCAGAACAGAACTTTTTAACTCACATGAATAGAGATGTGTGTTTTCTCATCCCGACAGTTGACAGACACACACGGCTGAAGTACTCACAGGCTGGTGGTGAGGGTGCCATTCCCAGAGACAAGAGTCCTGGGGCAGCAGAGTGCTGCAGGTGGTGTAGGCCATGGATCTAGGGGGCTGCTCCTCCTCGCCTTCACCCTGGCTGGGCACCATATCCTGGGCCCATCCTCCACAGCCCTCTTGCAGCCCTGGCCCTAAATGCATCCAGGGAGAGGGGTAGAGGCCCGAGAAGGTGGGGTCCACTTCCTCCCCAAGCAGCTCTGATACCATGTCCATCATGCCCCGCTCTTCAGTCTGACCTCTAAGCCCCACAGTGCCCGTCTCTGTGGTGACAGGCAGTGACCTCTGACCCAGGAACTGTATCTGGTAAGACGGGGTGGAGGTGTAAACATCAATCTGATCATGCTCCACCCCCAGCACACCTGCCAGCAAATAGGAATCTGCAGTTGTTGCATCGTCTCCAGGGTAGTTCACAGTAGAACAGTTATCGCCGTGGTAACCAAAGGTCAGGGGCCCCTCACTACTGTCAATGTGTGTCCCTACACTACTGTCAGCGTTCTGCAGTCAGTGGGTTCAGTTCCTCTCTCTGAACTCACTCTCCCATCACTCCCCTCTGACCCTACAGAGGAGGAAGTGGACAAGGAGTTTGAAGAACCTTTACAGGGCGGTAAGTGAGTGTCCTCACTAGGCAGGTCCTGAGGGACAGCAGTAGAGCCTCCTCTTTCCTCAGAGAGATGGCTGCTTTCTGGGTCCTCCTCACAGTCCTGAGGAAGATGGGCACCCGGCTCTGTCCTCACAACCCTGAGGAAGATGGCTGCTCCCTCTGGTGGGGTGACAGGTGACGGAAGCCATTTCCTGCCAGTGTTTCTGTTCCACACTGGTTTCCGGCTCCTTTTCTGTTCCTGCAGATCTTCCCCCTATAACCTCAGCCTGGACTGGCCAATCAGTGAGCTCTGAGTCATCAGCAGGGCTCCTGTTATTTCCAGGAGGTTTGACATGATCCCCATCAGGTCTCCCAGTATGCACATGGGTTATGTTTTGGTCAGGCTTGGTGTTGCGGTCAGAAGTAGTATCATATGGATCAAGTTGTTTCAGCTTCATGTTCCACATCCACTGGTCTAAGGTCAGATTTCAATGAGTAGACAGTAAAGTCCCTGGGTAGAGACACTGGGTAGACTGTCGATAGTGAGGAGAGTGTGGAGACTGGTGATACCTCTGTTAGTGTGGTCTCCACTGTCCTGCTGAGCATGGTCTCCTTTCAGCCTCTCACTGATCACACTTACTGAGACAGCCTGGTATATCTCTCCTCTCACTGATCACACTTACTGAGACAGCCTGGTATAACTCTCCTCTCACTGATCACACTTACTGAGACAGTCTGGTATATGTCCCGCCCCTCCATCTCCTCTACACACGTGGCTTCATTCACTGCCCCAACCAGGGGGCTGGAGTTGGGACTAGGACTAGAGCTGGGTGTGAGCTGCTCCTCTGTAAGGGTAGGGTCAGGAAGGCAGGGGTCTGTGGGGGTGGGGGGATAGAGTTGTGGGTATCATGGATATTTAAATCTGTAAGGGTAGGGTCAGGAAGGCAGGGGTCTGTGGGGGTGGGGATAGAGTTGTGGGTATCATGGATATTTAAATCTGTAAGGGTAGGGTCAGGAAGGCAGGGGTCTGTGGGGGTGGGGATAGAGTTGTGGGTATCATGGATATTTAAATCTGTAAGGGTAGGGTCAGGAAGGCAGGGGTCTGTGGGGGTGGAGATAGAGTTGTGGGTATCATGGATATTTAAATCTGTAAGGGTAGGGTCAGGAAGGCAGGGGTCTGTGGGGGTGGGGATAGAGTTGTGGGTATCATGGATATTTAAATCTGTAAGGGTAGGGTCAGGAAGGCAGGGGTCTGTGGGGGTGGGGATAGAGTTGTGGGTATCATGGATATTTAAATCTGTAAGGGTAGGGTCAGGAAGGCAGGGGTATGTGGGGGTGGGGATAGAGTTGTGGGTATCATGGATATTTAAATCTGTAAGGGTAGGGTCAGGAAGGCAGGGGTATGTGGGGGTGGGGATAGAGTTGTGGGTATCATGGATATTTAAATCTGTAAGGGTAGGGTCAGGAAGGCAGGGGTCTGTGGGGGTGGGGATAGAGTTGTGGGTATCATGGATATTTAAATCTGTAAGGGTAGGGTCAGGAAGGCAGGGGTCTGTGGGGGTGGGGATAGAGTTGTGGGTATCATGGATATTTAAATCTGTAAGGGTAGGGTCAGGAAGGCAGGGGTCTGTGGGGGTGGAGATATAGTTGTGGGTATCATGGATATTTAAATCTGTAAGGGTAGGGTCAGGAAGGCAGGGGTCTGTGGGGGTGGGGATAGAGTTGTGGGTATCATGGATATTTAAATCTGTAAGGGTAGGGTCAGGAAGGCAGGGGTCTGTGGGGGTGGAGATAGAGTTGTGGGTATCATGGATATTTAAATCTGTAAGGGTAGGGTCAGGAAGGCAGGGGTCTGTGGGGGTGGGGATAGAGTTGTGGGTATCATGGATATTTAAATCTGTAAGGGTAGGGTCAGGAAGGCAGGGGTATGTGGGGGTGGGGATAGAGTTGTGGGTATCATGGATATTTAAATCTGTAAGGGTAGGGTCAGGAAGGCAGGGGTCTGTGGGGGTGGGGATAGAGTTGTGGGTATCATGGATATTTAAATCTGTAAGGGTAGGGTCAGGAAGGCAGGGGTCTGTGGGGGTGGGGATAGAGTTGTGGGTATCATGGATATTTAAATCTGTAAGGGTAGGGTCAGGAAGGCAGGGGTCTGTGGGGGTGGGGATAGAGTTGTGGGTATCATGGATATTTAAATCTGTAAGGGTAGGGTCAGGAAGGCAGGGGTCTGTGGGGGTGGGGATAGAGTTGTGGGTATCATGGATATTTAAATCTGTAAGGGTAGGGTCAGGAAGGCAGGGGTCTGTGGGGGTGGGGATAGAGTTGTGGGTATCATGGATATTTAAATCTGTAAGGGTAGGGTCAGGAAGGCAGGGGTCTGTGGGGGTGGAGATAGAGTTGTGGGCATCATGGAGGTCTAAATCCCTCTTTGCATTTTCTCTTTTCTGGCTGCTGTCAACCATCTTTTCTGTGGGCATAGAACCTCTCTTCTTACCACACCCTCTCTCCTCCCGGTGTGATGTCAGCTGAAGTATGTCGGGAGCTGTAATGTCTCCAGTTAACAGCAGGGTTCTGGCGTCGCCGGGGGCGATGGGGCTGTCCTGTCGTAATGCCTGAGGGTCCTCATAGCTTCTCCAGAGAAGGTCCGCAGAGCTGGTGCCACGGGGGGCTCACAATAGGATTGGTCAAAAGCTGCTGGTTCCAATGTTTGTGATTGGTTGATGGGTGTAAATTCAACTGTTTGTGATTGGTCAGAAGCCATGGGTTCAGAAGCCTTGGGTTCTGTTATGTGCCATAGGTCAGGCGTTTGCAGATTTCACTCTGTGTGATTGGTCATTGGCTGTAGGTTCTTCTGCGTGTAATCGGATAGAGGCTGTATGTTCCCCTGAATGTGATTGGATAGCTGTAGGTTCTTCAATGTGTGATTGAATAAAGGATAATTGTTCCGCTGTCTGCGATTGGTCAGTGTCGAGGTCATATGCGTCGATGGAGCAGACGCTGTAGAAGCTCTGAGTTCTGGCCCTGAAACCCCGCCCCAGGGTTTCCCTGACGACACAGTCTTCCTCCTCAATCCGCCACTAAATTGAGGTAATCCCCCCAGCTCTGACATCATACAGCTGGTGGGTTGGGGATGTCTTGACCAGGCGGGTTCTCCAACCCTCGGTCTCTTCCTGGCCGGGGTCCAGGGTCCGGCTGAACCAGGTATCCCAGAGCACTTCATTCTCTGCTATCCTCTGTCTCACTGGGCTCTCAATTGTGTTCACTATTTTCTGTCTTTCTGGGTTCTCCATGGTGTTCTCTATCCTCTGGCTGGCTGAGTTCTGCATGGTGTTCTCCATCTGTCTCGCTAGGTTCTCAAATGTCTTGATCTTCTGTTTGGGTGGGTTCTCCATGGTGTTCTCTATCCTCTGGCTGGCTGAGTTCTGCATGGTGTTCTCCATCTGTCTCGCTAGGTTCTCAAATGTCTTGATCTTCTGTTTGGGTGGGTTCTGCATGGTGTTCTCTATCCTTTGTCTAGGTGAATTCTCCATGCTGTTCTCTGCTATTTTCTGTTTTAATTGGCTCTCCACACACTCCTCCATACACAGAACATTCTCACAGCTGGCCCTGGCCTTGGCAGTGTGTGTGTGTGGCACTCCTGCCTCCATGGAGTCGATGTGTGTGTTGGTCTGTGTGACCATGCCGGGGCCTGCGGAGGCGTTAATAATAGCCGGTTCCTCCTCCTGTGAGTGTTCTGGACTGAGTGGCCCCCGACTCCGCTACCTCTCGCCATGGGGCCTGTGAACACGTTGTCTTGGATGACATTGTTCTTCTTCTCCTGTTCCTGAATCTTCCGTTTGGCTGGTCCGTCTGGCACACAAGTGTGTTGAGCCAGTTGGTCAGATACATGTTGAGCCAGGCCATTAGCATGTGACCCTTGCCTTTACTCTTGCCTATTTGGCTGACTTACTCACTGTCTCGCTCTCTCTCCCTGCAAAGCCACTACAGAAGGCATGCCTAGACTGTGACTCTATGGCTAAATACCCACTGAAGCTCTGAGCAGCAGGAGGGATAAAATAGTTATGGGTGTATATGGGATGTATGCTAGTGTGTGTGTACTAATGAACAATCTGAACAACACATCAAGTCACAAACAACTGCACAATCCTTGTGACAATCTGCAATGTAGGTCTTGTATCTAATGATTAGAGCTAGGAGGTTTTTACTAGTCAGGTCACATAGCTGAGAAACATATGATCTACTACGCCAGACCCAAAAGGCTGTGTGTGTGAGTAAAGAGCTTTAGTGACAGTACTGTACCAGGTGTTGACGCTCCAGACCGAGGTGGTGTGACCACGTCTCCCGCAGCACCGGAGGCTCAGCTGGGACGGCCGACTCCTGGTCTGACGTCATGTGACGTCTGAACTCCTCTCAGGGATGTGTGCTGCTGCTCACCAGGGAAGCTGGTTGGGGGATATATCTAAACTCAGCAAAAAAAGAAACGTCCCTTTTTCAGGACCCTGTCTTTCAAAGATAATTCGTAAAAATCCAAATAACTTCACAGATCTTCATTGTAAAGGGTTTAAACACTGTTTCCCATGCTTGTTCAATGAACTATAAACAAATAATTAACATGCACCTGTGGAACGGTCGCTAAGACACTAACAGCTTACAGATGGTAGGCAAATAAGGTCACAGTTATGAAAACTTAGGACACTAAAGAGGCCTTTCTACTGAGTCTGAAAAACACAAAAAGAAAGATGCCCAGGGTCCCTGCATGAACGTGCCTTAGGAATGCAGCAAGGAGGCATGAGGACTGCAGATGTGGCCAGGGCAATAAATTGCAATGTCCGTACTGTGAGACGCCTAAGACAGCGCTACAGGGAGACAGGACGGACAGCTAATCATCCTCGCAGTGACAGACCACGTGTAACAACACCTGCACAGGATTGGTACATCCGAACATCACACCTGCGAGACAGTTACAGGATGCTCTACAACAACTGCCTGAGTTACACCAGGAACGCACAATCCCTCCATTAGTGCTCAGACTCTCTGCAATAGGCTGAGAGAGGCTGGACTGAGGGCTTGTAAGCCTGTTGTAAGGCAGGTCCTCACCAGACATCACCAGCAACAACGTCGCCTATGGGCACAAACCCACCGTCACTGGACCAGACAGGACTGGCAAAACGTGCTCTTCACTGACGAGTCGCGGTTTTGTCCCACCAGGGGTGCTGGTCGGGTTCGCGTTTATCATCGAAGGAATGAGCGTTACACTGAGACCTGTACTCTGGAGCGGGTTCGATTTGGAGGTGGAGGGTCCAACAAGCTCATCATCAGACTGAGCTTGTTGTCATTGCAGGCAATCTCAATGCTATGCGTTACAGGGAAGACATCCTCCTCCCTCATGTGGTACCCTTCCTGCAGGCTCATCCTGACATGACCCTCCAGCATGACAATGCCACCATCCATACTGCTCGTTCTGTGCGTGATTTCCTGCAAAACAGGAATGTCAGTGTTCTGCCATGGCCAGCGAAGAGCCCGGATCTCAATCCAATTGAGCACGTCTGGGACCTGTTGGATCGGAGGGTGAGGGCTTGGGCCATTCGCCCCAGAAATGTCCGGAAACTTGCAGGTGCCTTGGTGGAAGAGTGGGGTAACATCTCACAGCAAGAACTGGCAAATCTGGTGCAGTCCATGAGGAGGAGATGCACTGCAGTACTTAATGCAGCTGGTGGCCACACCAGATACTGACTGTTACTTTTGATTTTGTTCAGGGACACATTATTCCATTTCTGTTAGTCACATGTCTGTGGAACTTGTTCAGTTTATGTCTCAGTTGTTGAATCTTATGTTCATACAAATATTTACACATGCTAAGTTTGCTGAAAATAAACGCAGTTGACAGTGAGAGGACGTTTCTTTTTTTGCTGAGTTTATATGTGTATATACAGTGCCTTCGGGAAAGTATTCAGACCCCATTTTGTTACGTTACAGCCTTATTCTAAAATGGATTAAATAAAATACAAATCCTCAGAGATGTACACAACACCCCATATTGACAAAGTGAAAAAAGGTTTTTAGAAATTTTTGCAAATGTATTAAATAAAAACAGAAATTCCTTCTTTACATAAGTATTCAGACTAGAGGTCGACCGATTAATCGGAATGGCCGATTCATTAGGGCCGATTTTCAAGTTTTCATAACAAATCGGTAATCGGCATTTTTGGACACTGATCATGGCTGATTACATTGCACTCCACGAGGAGACTGCGTGGCAGGCTGACTACTTGTTATGCGAGTGCAGCAAGGAGCCAAGGTAAGGTGCTAGCTAGCATTAAACTTATCTTATAAAAAACAATCAATCTTAACATAATCACTAGTTAACTACACATGG
>NC_138319.1:28837500-28862500 GCF_965601325.2 Salmo salar | reverse complement strand
AAATATATATATTCTTTTTAAAGGTTAGGTTTGTGTTAACGAAAAATCTGAAGAATTTGAAAAATGTTTGTTTAAATTAGAAAACATTTACACGAAAAAAATCTCTTAACTTCTTTGCATTATTTTCAGGTGTAGCCAGCAGATCTGACTCGCTTGTTTACAGCTGGTCGGACAGTCTTCCTGTTCTAGATTAAAACACCACGGAGCCGGCGCGAGATATGGCTCGGAAAACGTATCCCAATCCAGGGAGCAGAAATACATTGTACTCCGAATTGGCCCATTATCCCAATTGTTACACAGAGAAGAATGAACGAGTGCTAATGGTCGGATCTGCTGCCTATGGCAGGTCACAGGTGCTGTCTGGAATGTTGGCTGATAAGAGAGGTTTGAATAATTAATATAAATGACAGATTTCAATCATGTTTATTTCTGAACATACAGTACATGACTGACATAATAAGATACACCATTCATAAAATGAAACGAAGAAACATAAATCACTCAACAGTTATAGTGATAAAGCATAGAAAGGTTTCCCCCTAATATTCCTTGGTTATAGTAAGCAGTGAACATCTATTGTTTCAGTCTGGGCAGGGGATTGTACACATAAAAGTGCCATCTAGACTATTTTAAAGTAGGGTCCCAGTGGTAAACATTTTCACAGAGTAGGAGTCCATAGGGCCCCTCAGGAGGAGGCCATACTCAGAAGGGTCCCTCGGTGGAGTCCATACTCAGAAGGGCCCCTCAGGGGGAGTCCATACTCTGTAGAGTCCCAGCAGTATAGGGTTCCTCAAGAGGAGTTATAGTCAGTAGGGCCCCTCAGGAGGAGTTATTGTCAGTAGGGCCCCTCAGGAGGAGTTATACCCAGTTAGGGTCCCAGCAGTATGATCAGTAGGGTCCCAGCAGTATGATCAGCAGGGTCCCAGCAGTAAGATCAGTAGGGTCCCTCAGGAGGAGTTATAGTCAGTAGGGTCCCAGCAGTATGATCAGTAGGGCCCCTCAGGAGGAGTTATAGTCTTTAGGGTCCCAGCAGTATGATCAGTAGGGCCCCTCAGGAGGAGTTATAGTCAGTAGGGTCCCAGCAGTATGATCAGTAGGGTCCCTCAGGAGGAGTTATTGTCAGTAGGGTCCCAGCAGTATGATCAGTAGGGTCCCTCAGGAGGAGTTATTGTCAGTAGGGCCCCTCAGGAGGAGTTATAGTCAATAGGGTCCCAGCAGTATGCTCAGTAGGGGCTCTCAGGAGGAGTTCATACTCCAGTAGATGGTATTGAATAGCAGGTAGGACATAGGGAAGGCCATGCGAGGAGTACGAGTCGATCAAGTAGATGTAGCTAAGTAGCAGGTCCACGTTCTGCCACACCAGCCGTTGTCGGTGGAGACGTGTCCCCTCAGTTGGGGGGGTCCTCAGGGTTCTGGGGTGAAGTTCCGTGGGAGTTTGGCAGATGGGGGAACAGGGTCCGCTCGATGTCATTGCCGTGGAAACAGCCGTCGAAGGCCATGGCCTGGCTGGCGTTTTAAGAGGTTGGAAGCTGAATGGGGGGACAGACACGCACACATAGAATACATCTCAATACACTGTGTGGATCATATAGAACATACCAGGAAAGAAACTTGTGATTTCATGGAGTCATAATTTCTCATATCTGAACACTAGAGAGCAGTGTTGTGTAGAGAGAATACTCTCTCAACAAATATCCTGGAAATTGATGACCTCTGACCTTTCCTCTATTCAGTCGTCTCATCTCCTCTAGCATAGAACAGTAGTTGACAGCAGCGTATCCTATCACTGACAGGAACACAAACAGGAAGCTGGTACATAGGTAGATGTCCACCACCTTCACGTTAGGACACCTGGATCACACACACATGCAGTGTATACACGCACGCACGCACACACACACAAACAAACACGCATGCAGGCACGCACGCATGCACACACACACACACACACACACACACACACACACACACCCACACACACACACACACACAATACACTTACTTGGGGCATGGAGGAGGACACCCCAGTAATGATGGTGGACATGGTCAGTACTGTAGTGATAACTGAAGGAAGAGGACATGTGTGTGTGGGGAGGGGGACAGCAGGTGTGTTAGGGTTGGAGAGCTCTAAAGGGATAGGTCTGTGTGGGGAGGAGGACGGCAGGCGTGTTAGGACTCACTTCTGTCATCATGAAGTGCTTTGAGAGACTAGTCAAGGATCAGATCTACCTTACCTGACACCCTAGACCCACTTCAATTTGCTTACCGCCCCAATAGATCCAAAGACGATGCAATCGCCATCACACTGCACACTGCCCTATCCCTTCTGGACAAGAGGAATACCTATGTAAGAATGCTGTCCATGAACTATAGCTCAGCATTCAAAACCATAGTACCCTCCAAGGTCATCATTAAGCTCGAGGCCCTGGGTCCGAACCCCACCCTGTGCAACGGTCCTGGACTTCCTGACGGGCCGCTCCCAGGTGGTGAAGGTAGAAAACAACTCCTTCACTTCGCTAATCCTCAACACTGGGGTTCCACAAAGATGCGTGCTCAGCCCCCTCCTGTATTCCCTATTCACCCATGACTGCGTGGCTACGCACACCTCCAACTCAATCATCAAGTTTGCAGATGACACAACATTAGTAGGCCTGATTACCAACAATGACGAGACATCCTACAGGGAGGAGGTAAGGGCCCTGGGAGTGTGGTGCCAGGAAAATAACCTCTCACCCAACGTCAACAAAACAAAGGAGCTGATCGTGGACTTCAGGAAACAGCAGAGGTAGCACCCCCCGATCCACATCTATGGGACCGCAGTGGAGAATGTGGAAAGCTTTGAGTTCCTCGGCGTACACATCACTGACAAACTGAAATTGTCCACCCACACAGACAGTGTGGTGAAGAAGGCGCAACAGCACCTCTTCAACCTCAAGAGGCTGAAGACATTTTTCTTGGCACCTAAAATCCTCACAAACTTTTACAGATGCACAATTGAGAGCATCCTGTCGGGCTGTATCACTGTCTGGTACGGCAACTGCACCGCCCGCAACCGCAGAGCTCTCCAGAAGGATGGTGAGGTCTGCCCGACGCATCACCGGGGGCAAACTACCTGCCCTCCAGGACACCTACACCACCCGATGTCACAGGAAGGCCAAATGGATCATCAAGGACAACAACCACCAGGGCGTTACACCACCCAAGCCACTGCCTGTTCACCCCGCTATCATCCAGAAGGCGAGGTCAGTACAGGTGCATCAAAGCTGGCACCGAGAGACTGAAAAACAGCTTCTATCTCATGGCCTCAAATAGCCATCACTAGCACATTAGAGGCTGCTGCCCTATATACATAGACTTGAAATCACTGGCCGCTTTAATAATGGTACACTAGTCACTTTAATAGTGTTTACATATTTTACATTACTCATCTCATATGAATATACTGTATTCTATCCTATTCTACTGTATCTTAGTCTATGTCGCTCTGACATTGCTCCATTCCTTTACTTTAGATTTGTGTGTATTGTGTGTATTGTTATGAAATTGTTAGATATTATTTGTTAGATATTACTGCACTGTTGGAGCTAGAAACACAAGACCTCTGAGATGCATCTGCTAAACACGTGTATGTGACAAATTAAATTCGATTTGATTTGATTTGTCTGGAGATCTCTAAAGGGAGAGGTCTGTGTGGGGGACAGAAGGCGTGTTAGGGTTGGATAGCTCTAATTTTGTATTTATTTATTTAACCTTTATTTAACTAGGCAAGTCAGTTAAGAACAATTTCTTATTTACAATGACGGCCTACACTGGCCAAACCCGGACGACTCTGGGCCAATTGTGCGCCGCCCTATGGGACTCCCAATCACAGCCGGTTGTGATACAGCCTGGAATCGAACTAGGTTGTCTGCAGTGACGCCTCAAGCACTGAGATACAGACCGCTGCGCCAACTCGAGAGCTCCTAAAGGGAGAGGTGTGTGTGTATAAACTATTATGTACTGTATTTAGTATGTAGAAGTATAATCATGTGAATTGGTGTGTGTGTGTGTGTTTAGCTCTAGCCAGGTGTGTTCAGGGGTGTGTGTCCAGGTGTGTTTGTGCGTTTGTGTGTGTGTGTTAACCCAGGGTGACGCGTGCAGGCACAGCCCTCCTGTCGATTCAGAGGGAGCAGCACCATCGGCAGGCTGGGGAAATAGGTCTGCAGCATGAAGAAGTGTCTCCTCAGGATGAAGTTTATTAACAAGCTGTTACACCAATCTGGAGAGAGACAGAAAGGAAAGGTGATGGAGAGAGAAAGAAAGTGAGAGGATAATGGGGGGAGAGAGGGGGAGAGAAAGAACGAATGAGGGTAATGTGGTGAGAGGGGGAGAGAGAGAGAAAAGTTGAGGGTTTTCTTAAAGAAGCCGTACGTTAGTCTAATAGCTACAAAAGACGAGACACACAAAGAACGCAAAACACACACACATAAATACTCAGACAGACCCGTGCTGCTGTAGAAGGCGAGGCCGCTGGAAGGGTGAAACTTCTTGACGAACAACAGAGAGAGAACAATCTCATCTGTCCTCAGATACTTTCCAAACCAACATCAAATCATTGTCATTATACGCATCTAGAACGGGGGAGAGAGAAAGTGTGGTATGTATTTGTGTAACCAATCAATCAGCAATCGGATGTTTAGTGTGGGTGAATGTTTATTTATGTAAATATGTGTGCATGTTTGTGTTAGTGCATGCACGTGATGTGTGTGTGTGTGTGTGTGTGTGTGTGTGTGTGTGTGTGTGTGTGTGTGTGTGTGTGTGTGTGTGTTTGTGTGTGTGTGTGTGTGTGTGTGTGTGTGTGTGTGTATGTGTGTGTGACTCACAGCTCTCTAGTTGTAGTGAACAGTTCTGAAGTCTATGGAGTAGAGAGCAGTCACTGTGATCCTATAACAACATAATAATCATATAAAAAGAGATAAGATATAGTATACCTACATACAGCATAGTAATATACACACACTCACACGCTGATGCTTTACCTGATGCTGTAGAGTATGCTTCCGTCAGGATAGACCCTGATCATGATGTTCTCTATGGTGGTGTCGTGGATGAAGGACCTCTTCGAGTGGGCAAAGAACACATCAGGAACCCACGTCTTCTTCACCAGACACACTCCAAACGTCCTGCTAACGTTGCTACTAGACAGAAAAGCCAGCCGCTCATCCTTCCAGGAGTGACGCAGGTACAGGGTCATGGTGATGCCCTCAGCAGAACACAGAAGATTGTTCAGACACGTGGTTTGATTATACGCACACGTGTATAGATTATACACCCAGGGTACACAGGGTCCTACCATGTTGACCTCTGAGATGATGTCGATACTCTCCACCTGGACATCAATGCCCACAGGGATGGCTGCACCTGAGAACATACACACACACACACACACACACACACACACACACACACACACACACACACACACACACACACACACACACACACACACACACACACATAGCTCATCAGGACCGGAGGAGAACCTCACCACGCCCCAAACCACCAAACCAGAGCAACAAACACCCACAAATTCCTGCTTCCTGCTACACCCACACACATAACATCACACTGAGGTCATTAATCAGGGCTATTCTCTGGTTGTCTCCAACCCTGGTCCTGGAGAGCTGCAATGTGTACACTTAGAAAAAAGGGTTCCAAAAGGGTTCTTCAGCTGTCCCCATAGAAGAATCAAATCAAATTGTATTTGTCACATGCACCGTGTAGACCTTACCGTGCAATGCTTACTTACAAGCCCTTAACCAACAATGCAGTTCAAAAAATAGAGTTAATGAAATATTTAATAACTAAATAAAAGTAAAAAATAAAAACAAATAAAAAGGAACGCAACAAAATTACATAACAATAACGAGGCTATATACAGGGGGTACCGGTACCGAGTCAATGTGCGGGGGTACAGGTTAGTTGAGGTCATTTGTAAAGTGACTATGCATTAATAATAAACAGCGAGTAGCAGCAGTGTAAAAACAAAGGGGGGGTCAAAAATAGTCTGGGTGGCCATTTGATTAATTGTTCAGCAGTCTTATGGCTTGGAGGTAGAAGCTGTTAAGGAGCCTATTGTTCCTGTACTTGGTGCTCCGGTACCGCTTGCCTTGCAGTAGCAGAGAGAACAGTCTATGACTAGGGTGACTGGAGTCTTTGACAATTTTCTGATACCGCCTAGTATATAGGTCCTGGATGGCAGGAAGCTTGACCCCAGTGATGTACCGGGCCATACGCACTACCCTCTGTAGCGCCTTACTGTCAGATGCCAAGCAGTTGCCATACCAGGCGATGATGCAACTGGTCAGGATGCTCTCTATGGTGCAATTGTATAACTTTTTGAAGATCTGGGGACCCATGCCAAATCTTTTCAGTCTCCTGATGGGGAAAAGGTGTTGTTGTGCCCTCTTCACAACTGTCTTGGTGTGTTTGAACCATGATAGTTTGTTGGTGATGTGGACACCAAGGAACTTGAAACTCTCGACCCGCTCCACTACAGCCCGTTGATGTTCAGCCCACCTTTTCCTATAGTCCACGATCAACTCCTTTGTCTTGCTCACATTGAGGGAGAGGTTGTTGTCCTGGCACCACACTGTCAGGTCTCATCGTTGTCAGTGATCAGGCCTACCGCTGTTGTGTCATCAGCAAACTTAATGATGGTGTTGGAGTCATGCTTGGACATGCAGTCGTGGGTGAACAGGGAGTACAGGAGGGGACTAAGCACGCACTCGTGAGGGGCCCCAGTGTTGAGGATCAGCGTGGCAGAAGTGTTCTACCCTTACCACCTGGGGGCAGCTCGTCAGGAAGTCAAGGATCCAGTTGTAGAGGGAGGTGTTTAGTCCCATGGTCCTTTGCTTAGTGATGAGCTTTGTTGAAGGCTGAGCTGTAGTCAATGAACAGCATTTTCACATAGGTGTTCCTTTTGTCCAGGTGGGAAAGGGCAGTGTGGAGCTAAAAAAAGCTACAACTGGCGAGTGTAGAGAGTATAGAGATATTGTTATCCACGTCGGCACCAACGATGTTAGGATGAAACAGTCAGAGGTCACCAAGCGCAACATAGCTTCAGCGTGTAAATCAGCTAGAAAGATGTGTCGGCATCGATTAATTGTCTCTGGCCCCCTCCCAGTTAGGGGGAGTGATGAGCTCTACAGCACAACTCAATCGCTGGTTGAAAACTGTTTTCTGCCCCTCCCAAAAGATAGAATTTGTAGATAATTGGCCCTCTTTCTGGGACTCACCCACAAACAGGACCAAGCCTGGCCTGTTGAGGAGTGACGGACTCCATCCTAGCTGGAGGGGTGCTCTCATCTTATCTACGAACATAGACAGGGCTCTAACTCCTCTAGCTCCACAATGAAATAGGGTGCAGGCCAGGCAGCAGGCTGTTAGCCAGCCTGCCAGCTTAGTGGAGTCTGCCACTAGCACAGTCAGCGTAGTCAGCTCAGCTTTCCCCATTGAGACCGTGTCTGTGCCTCGATCTAGGTTGGGCAAAATTAAAAATGGCGGTGTTCGCTTTAGCAATCTCACTAGTATAAAGACCTCCTCCATTCCTGCCATTATTGAAAGAGATTGTCATACCTCACATCTCAAAATTGGGTTACTTAATGTTAGATCCCTCACTTCCAAGGCAGTTATAGTCAATGAACTAATCACTGATAATAATCTTGATGTGATTGGCCTGACTGAAACATGGCTTAAGCCTGATGAATTTACTGTGTTAAATGAGGCCTCACCCCCTGGTTACACTAGTGACCATACCCCCCGTGCATCCGGCAAAGGCGGAGGTGTTGCTAACATTTACGATAGCAAATTTCAATTTACAAAAAAAAAAAACAATGACGTTTTCGTCTTTTGAGCTTCTAGTCATGAAATCTATGCAGCCTACTCACTCACTTTTTATAGCTACTGTTTACAGGCCTCCTGGGCCATATGCAGTGTTCCTCACTGAGTTCCCTGAATTCTTATCGGATCTTGTAGTCATAGCAGATAATATTCTAATTTTTGGTGACTTTAACATTCACATGGAAAAGTCCAGAGACCCACTCCAAAAGGCTTTCGGAGCCATCATCGACTCAGTGGGTTTTGTCAAACATGTCTCTGGACCTACTCACTGCCACAGTCATACTCTGGACCTAGTTTTGTCCCATGGAATAAATGTTGTGGATCTAAATGTTTTTCCTCATAATCCTGGACTATCGGACCACCATTTTATTACGTTTGCAATTGCAACAAATAATCTGCTCAGACCCCAACCAAGGAGCATTAAAAGTCGTGCTATAAATTCTCAGACAACCCAAAGATTCCTTGATGCCCTTCCAGACTGCCTCTGCCTACCCAAGGACGTCAGAGGACAAAAATCAGTTAACCACCTAACCGAGGAACTCAATTTAACCTTGCGCAATACCCTAGATGCAGTTGCACCCCTAAAAACTAAAAACATCTGTCATAAGAAACTAGCTCCCTGGTATACAGAAAATACACGAGCTCTGAAGCAAGCTTCCAGAAAATTGGAACGGAAATGGCGCCACACCAAACTGGAAGTCTTCCGACTAGCTTGGAAAGACAGTACCGTGCAGTATCGAAGAGCCCTTACGGCTGCTCGATCATCCTATTTTTCCAACTTAATTGAGGAAAATAAGAACAATCCGAAATTTCTTTTTGATACTGTCACAAAGCTAACTAAAAAGCAGCCTTCGCAAATGGAGGATGGCTTTCACTTCAGCAGTAATAAATTTATGAACTTCTTTGAGGAAAAGATCATGATCATTAGAAAGCAAATTACAGACTCCTCTTTAAATCTGGGTATTCCTCCAAAGCTCCATTGTCCTGAGTCTACACAACTCTGCCAGGACCTAGGATCAAGGGAGATACTAAAGTGTTTTAGTACTATATCTCTTGACGCAATGATGAAAATAATCATGGCCTCCAAACCCTCAAGCTGCATACTGGACCCTATTCCAACTAAACTACTGAAAGAGCTGCTTCCTGTGCTTGGCCCTCCTATGTTGAACATAATAAACGGCTCTCTATCCACCGGATGTGTACCAAGCTCACTAAAAGTGGCAGTAATAAAGCCTCTCTTGAAAAAGCCGAATCTTGATCCAGAAATTATAAAAAACTATCGGCCTATATCGAATCTTCCATTCCTCTCAAAAATTTTAGAAAAAGCTGTTGCACAGCAACTCACTGCCTTCCTGAAGACAAACAATGTATACGAAACGCTTCAGTCTGGTTTTAGACCCCATCATAGCACTGAGACTGCACTTGTGAAGGTGGTAAATGACCTTTTAATGACGTCAGACCGAGGCTCTGCATCTGGCCTCGTGCTCCTAGATCTTAGTGCCGCTTTTGATACCATCGATCACCACATTCTTTTGGAGAGATTGGAAACCCAAATTGGTCTACATGGACAAGTTCTGGCCTGGTTTAGATCTTATCTGTCGGAAAGATATCAGTTTGTCTCTGTGAATGGTTTGTCCTCTGACAAATCAATTGTAAATTTCGGTGTTCCTCAAGGTTCCATTTTAGGACCACTATTGTTTTCACTATATATTTTACCTCTTGGGGATGTCATTCGAAAACATAATGTTACATTTCACTGCTATGCGGACGACACACAGCTGTACATTTCAATGAAACATGGTGAAGCCCCAAAATTGCCCTCGCTAGAAGCCTGTGTTTCAGACATAAGGAAGTGGATGGCTGCAAACTTTCTACTTTTAAACTCGGACAAAACAGAGATGATTGTTCTAGGTCCCAAGAAACAAAGAGATCTTCTGTTGAATCTGACAATTAATCTGGATGGTTGTACAGTCGTCTCAAATAAAACTGTGAAGGACCTCGGCGTTACTCTGGACCCTGATCTCTCTTTTGAAGAACATATCAAGACTGTTTCAAGGACAGTTTTTTTCCATCTACGTAACATTGCAAAAATCAGAAACTTTCTGTCCAAAAATGACGCAGAAAAATTAATCCATGCTTTTGTTACTTCTAGGCTGGACTACTGCAATGCTCTACTTTCCGGCTACCCGGATAAAGCACTAAATAAACTTCAGTTAGTGCTAAATACGGCTGCTAGAATCCTGACAAGAACCAAAAGATTTGATCATATTACTCCAGTGCTAGCCTCCCTACACTGGCTTCCTGTTAAGGCAAGGGCTGATTTCAAGGTTTTACTGCTAACCTACAAAGCATTACATGGGCTTGCTCCTACCTATCTTTCCGATTTGGTCCTGCCATACATACCTACACGTACGCTACGGTCACAAGATGCAGGCCTCCTAATTGTCCCTAGAATTTCTAAGCAAACGGCTGGAGGTAGGGCTTTCTCCTATAGAGCTCCATTTTTATGGAATGGTCTGCCTACCAATGTGAGAGACGCAGACTCAGTCTCAACCTTTAAGTCTTTACTGAAGAGTTATCTCTTCAGTAGGTCCTATGATTAAGTATAGTCTGGCCCAGGAGTGTGAAGGTGAACGGAAAGGCTGGAGCAACGAACCGCCCTTGCTGTCTCTGCCTTGCCGGTTCCCCTCTTTCCACTGGGATTCTCTGCCTCTAACCCTTTTACAGGGGCTGAGTCACTGGCCTACTGGTGTTCTTCCATGCCGTCCATGGGAGGGGTGCGTCACTTGAGTGGGTTGAGTCACTGACGTGGTCTTCCTGTCTGGGTTGGCGCCCCCCCCCCTTGGGTTGTGCCATGGCGGAGATCGTTGTGGGCTATACTCGGCCTTGTCTTAGGACGGTAAGTTGGTGGTTGGAGACATCCCTCTAGTGGTGTGGGGGCTGTGCTTTGGCAAAGTGGGTGGGGTTATATCCTGCCTGTTTGGCCCTGTCCGGGGGTATCATCGGATGGGGCCACAGTGTCTTCTGATCCCTCCTGTCTCAGCCTCCAGTATTTATGCTGCAGTAGTTTATGTGTTGGGGGGCTAGGGTCAGTCTGTTACATCTGGAGTATTTCTCTTGTCTTATCCGGTGTCCTGTGTGTATTTAAATATGCTCTCTCTAATTCTCTCTTTCTCTCTTTCTGTCTTTCTCTCGGAGGACCTGAGCCCTAGGACCATGCCTCAGGACTACCTGGTATGATGACTCCTTGCTGTCCCCAGTCCACCTGGCCGTGCTGCTGCTCCAGTTTCAACTGTTCTGCCTGCGGCTATGGAACCCTGACCTGTTCACCGGACGTGCTTGTTGCACCCTCGACAACTACTATGATTATTATTATTTGACCATGCTGGTCATTTATGAACATTTTAACATTTTAACATCTTGACCATGTTCTGTTATAATATCCACCCTGCACAGCCAGAAGAGGACTGGCCACCCCTCATAGCCTGGTTCCTCTCTAGGTTTCTTCCTAGGTTTTTGGCCTTTCTAGGGAGTTTTTCCTAGGGAGTTTTTCCTAGCCACCTTGCTTCTTTCACATGCTTTGCTTGCTGTTTGGGGTTTTAGGCTGGGTTTCTGTACAGCACTTTGAGAATATCAGCTGATGTACGAAGGGCTATATAAAAATAAATTTGATTTGATTTGGAGTGCGATTGAGATTGCGTCATCTGTGGATCGGTTGTGGTGGTATGCGAATTGGAGTGGGTCTAGGGTGTCTGGCATGATAGTGTTGATGTGAGCCATGACCAGCCTTTCAATGCACTTCATGGCTACCGACATGAGTGCTACGGGGCGGTAATCATTTAGGCAGTTCACCTTCGCTTTCTTGGGCTTTCCTGGTGGTCTGTTTGAAACATGTAGGTATTACAGACGTGGTCAGGGAGAGATTGAAAATGTCAGTGAATACACTTGCCAGTTGGTCCACGCATGCTTTGAGTACACGTCCTGGTAATCCATCTGGCCCCACTGCATTGTGAATGTTGACCTGTTTAAAGGTCTTGTTAACATCGGCTGCAGAGAGCGTGATCACACATTCGTCTGGAACAGCTGGTGCTCTCATGCATGCTTCAGTGTTGCTTGCCTCGAAGCAAGCATAAAAGGAATTTAGCTCGTTTGGTAGACTCGAGTCAGTGGGTAGCTCGTGGCTGGGTTTCCCTTTGTAGTCCGTAATAGGTTTTCAAGCCCTGACACATCCGACGAGCGTTAGAGCCGGTGTAGTAGGATTCAATCTTAATCCTGTATTGATGCTTTGCCTGTTGATGGTTCATCTGAGGGCATAGTGGGATTTCTTATATGTGTCTGGATTACTGTCGTGCTCCTTGAAAGCAGCAGCTCTTGCCTTTAGCTTGGTGCGGATGTTGCCTGTAATCCATGGCTTCTGCTTGGGAAATGTATGTACTGTCACTATCGGGACGATGTTGTCGATGCACTGATTGATGAAGCCGGTGATTGAGGTGGTATACTCCTGAATGCCATTAGATGAATCCCGGAACATATTCCAGTCTGTGTTAGCAAAACTGTCCTGTAGCGTAGCATCCACGTCATCTGACCACTTCCGTAAGACATTTCTGTTCTACTAATGCTGTGTTTTATGGTCTCCACTGTAGCTCCCTGCAGCTAATCTGGGCATATGGTTTTACTAGAGATAGCTTGAGCTGACAATAGATTCATGACTTGGTGATAAAATCCTTCAGCTGGCATTCCATAGATAAGATGTAGTATGTGTGACCTAAGATAGAGATAGCCTGGAGGAATAGACCTAAACCCTCATTGTATCTTATCGTTCTTGAAACTGGGAATCGATACCTGGTGCAGATGACTACAGGATGAATCCAGGATGGATTGTGATGCCCCCCGATCTGCATGGAAGAGGTGGAACCAGCCATGACTAAGCATTTTTAGGTCTCCTATATTAAATCTCTGTTTTCCATTATCAGTTAACCTGTTAGGGCTAGGGGGCAGTATTTACACGGCCGGATAAAAAACGTACCCGATTTAATCTGGTTATTACTACTGCCCAGAAACTAGAATATGCATATAATTATTGGCTTTGGATAGAAAACATCCTAAAGTTTCTAAAACTGTTTGAATGGTGTCTGTGAGTATAACAGAACTCATATGGCAGGCAAAAACCTGAGAAGATTCCTTACAGGAAGTGGCCTGTCTGACAAGTTCTTGTTCTTCTTGACTCTCTTTATTGAAAACTGAGGATCTTTGCTGTAACGTGACACTTCCTACGGCTCCCATAGGCTCTCAGAACCCGGGAAAAAGCTGAATGATGTAATTCCAGCCCCTGGCTGAAAAACATTAGCGCCTTTGGTAAGTGGTCTATCAGAGGACAATCAGACTGAGGCGCGTGCACGAGGCGACCCCATGTTTTTATTTTCTCTCTCTTTGAACGTAAACACGCTTTCCCGGTCGGAATATTATCGTTTTTTTACGAGAAAAATGGCATAATAATGTATTTTAAACAGCGGTTGACATTCTTCGAAGTAGGGTAATGGAATATTTAGATTTTTTTTGTCACGAAACGCGTCGTGCGCGTCACCCTTCTTTACACTTCGGATAGTGTCTTGAACGCACGAACAAAACAGAGGATATTTGAACATAACTATGGATTATTTTGAACCAAACCAACATTTGTTATTGAAGTAGAAGTCCTGGGAGTGCATTCTGACGAAGAACAGCAAAGGTAATAAAATTTTTCTTATAGTAAATCTGACTTTGGTGAGGGCTAAACTTGGTGGGTGTCTAAATAGCTAGTCCTGTGATGCCGGGCTATCTACTTAGAATATTGCAAAATGTGCTTTCACCGAAAAGCTATTTTAAAATCGGACATAGCGAGTGCATAGAGGAGTTCTGTATCTATAATTCTTAAAATAATTGTTATGTTTTTTGTGAACGTTTATCGTGAGTAATTTAGTAAATTCACCGGAAGTTTGCGGGGGTATGCTAGTTCTGAACGTCACATGCTAATGTAAAAAGCTGGTTTTTGATATAAATATGAACTTGATTGAACAAAACATGCATGTATTGTATAACATAATGTCCTAAGATTGTCATCTGATGAAGATCATCAAAGGTTAGTGCTGCATTTAGCTGTGGTTTGGGTTTATGTGACATTATTTGCTAGCTTGAAAAATGGGTGTCTGATTATTTCTGGCTGGGTACTCTGCTGACATAATCTAATGTTTTGCTTTCGTTGTAAAGCCTTTTTGAAATCGGACAGTGTGGTTAGATTAACGAGAGTCTTGTCTTTAAAATGGTGTAAAATAGTCATATGTTTGAGAAATTGAAGTAATAGCATTTCTAAGGTATTTGAATAACGCGCCACGGGATTCCACTGGCTGTTACGTAGGTGGGACGAAATCGTCCCACTGGCCCTAGAGAAGTTAAGCTCTCGGCAACACACTCAAGAATGTGGGGTCGACAGATTTCATTATTGAAATAATTAATCAATGTTTAATAAAGATTGATTGTTTGAATAATTGTCCAAGTCTCTCTCAGTATACATTAATTTCCACAACACGAAACACTGAGAAGCCAGCCAGCCAGCCCTATATTATCCATGTCGTCGTTCAGCCACATCTCGGTGAAACATAAGGTATTACAGTTTTTAATGTCCTGTTGGTGTAGGATAGTCTTAATCGTAGATCATCCCGTTTGTTTTCCAATGGTTGCACATTGGCCAATAATACTGAGGCTAGTGGTGGTTACCTACTTTACCTTTGTGGTTCAAGGTAGAACCCTGTTGGGCGCCAGGTAGAACCCTTTTGGGTTCCAGGTAGAACCCCCTGTGGAATGGGTTCTACATGAAACCCAAAAGAGTTCTACCTGGAACCAAGAAGGGATATTCAAAGGGTTATCCCATGGGGACAGCCAAAGAACCCTTTTAGGTTCTAGATAGCACAGGCTAATGACAAGACCCTTCACTAACTGAATCAGGTGTATTGGAAACTGTGGCTGGAACTAAAACCTGCACAAGATGTACTGTAGCCCTCCAGAATCAGGGTTGGTGACCACTGCTCTACAGTGTATCAGGATCAGGGTTGGTGACCACTGCTCTACACTGTATCAGGATCAGGGTTGGTGACCACTGCTCTACTCTGTATATAGATCAGGATCAGGGTTGGTGATCACTGCTCTACTCTGTCAGGATCAGGGTCGGTGACCATTGCTCTACTCTGTATATAGATCAGGATCAGGGTTGGTGATCACTGCTCTACTCTGTATATAGATCAGGATCTGGGTCGGTGACCATTGCTCTACTCTGTATATAGATCAGGATCAGGGTTGGTGATCACTGCTCTACTCCGTCAGGATCAGGGTCGGTGACCACTGCTCTACACTGTATCAGGATCAGGGTTGGTGACCACTACTATGTAAATGGATCAGGACCAGGATCAGGGTTGGTGACCACTGCTCTACTCTGTATACGTATCAGGATCAGGGTTGGTGACCACTTCTCTACTCTGTTTATGGATCAGGGTTGGTGACCACTGCTCTGCTATGTATCAGGATCAGGGTTGGTGACCAAAACTATGTATATGGATCAGGATCAGGGTTGGTGACCACTGCTCTACACTGTATATGGATCAGGGTTGGTGACCACTGCTCTGCTATGTATCAGGATCAGAATCAGGGTTGGTGACCACTGCTCTACTTTGTATATAGATCAGGATCAGGGTTGGTGACCACTGCTCTACTTTGTATATAGATCAGGATCAGGGTTGGTGACCACTGCTCTACTACGTATATGGATCAGGCTCAGGGTTGGTGACCACTACTCTGCTCTGTATCAAGATCAGGGTTGGTGACCGCTGCTCTACTCTGTATATGGATCAGGGTTGGTGACCACTGCTCTGCTCTGTATCAAGATCAGGGTTGGTGACCGCTGCTCTACTCTGTATATGGATCGGGGTTGGTGACCACTGCTCTACTCTGTATATAGATCAGGATCAGGGTTGGTGACAAACTGCTCTACTCTGTATATAGATCAGGATCAGGGTTGGTGACAAACTGCTCTACTCTGTATATAGATCAGGATCAGTGTTGGTGACCACTGCTCTACTCTGTATCAGGATCAGGGTTGGTGACCACTGCTCTACTCTGTATATGGATCAGTGTTGGTGACTGCTGCTCTACTCTGTATATGGATCAGAATCAGGGTTGGTGACCACTGCTCTACTCTGTATATAGATCAGGGTTGGTGACCACTGCTCTACTCTGTATATAGATCAGGGTTGGTGACTGCTGCTCTACTCTGTATATGGATCAGGCTTGGTGACTGCTGCACTACTCTGTATATAGATCAGGATCAGGGTTGGTGACCACTACTCTGCTCTGTATCAAGATCAGGGTTGGTGACCACTGCTCTACTCTGTATATAGATCAGGGTTGGTGACCGCTGCTCTACTCTGTATATGGATCAGGGTTGGCGACCACTGCTCTACTCTGTATATAGATCAGGATCAGGGTTGGTGACCACTGCTCTACTCTGTATATGGATCAGGGTTGGTGACCACTGCTCTACTCTGTATATAGATCAGGATCAGGGTTGGTGACAAACTGCTCTACTCTGTATATAGATCAGGATCAGGGTTGGTGACCACTGCTCTACTCTGTATCAAGATCAGAGTTGGTGACCACTGCTCTACTCTGTATATAGATCAGGATCAGGGTTGGTGACAAACTGCTCTACTCTGTATATAGATCAGGATCAGGGTTGGTGACCACTGCTCTACTCTGTATCAAGATCAGAGTTGGTGACCACTGCTCTACTCTGTATATAGATCAGGATCAGGGTTGGTGACAAACTGCTCTACTCTGTATATAGATCAGGATCAGGGTTGGTGACCACTGCTCTACTCTGTATCAAGATCAGGGTTGGTGACCACTGCTCTACTCTGTATATGGATCAGGGTTGGTGACCACTGCTCTGCTATGTATCAGGATCAGTGTTGGTGACCACTGCTCTACTCTGTATCAAGATCAGGGTTGGTGACCACTGCTCTACTCTGTATATAGATCAGGGTTGGTGACCACTGCTCTACTCTGTATATGGATCAGGATCAGGGTTGGTGACCACTGCTCTGCTCTGTATATAGATCAGGGTTGGTGACCACTGCTCTACTCTGTATATAGATCAGGGTTGGTGATCACTGCTCTACTCTGTATATAGATCAGGGTTGGTGACTGCTGCTCTACTCTGTATCAAGATCAGGATCAGGGTGGTGACCACTGCTCAACACTGTACAATTTCTTTATACTGTCAACATCATAAACTGGTCGGGAACCCTCTCACAACCTCTGTTCCAAGAAGTCTAGCTCAATATGGACAAGGGATCACACACACACACACACACACACACACACACACACACACACACACACACACACACACACACACACACACACACTGTAAGGGTGCGTGCTAGTGGCAGGGAAGTCAGCCGCAGGAGATCGAACTTGGTATAAGACAGTGCAGTTTAATTAGTGCTCAAAAACTCAGAAAACCAAAATATACAAAATAATACAATTGGGTACAAAACCTGTCGCACACCAGAACATATGTTACACTGTAACGCCCTGGCCATAGAGAGGGTTTTTTGTTCTTTATTTTGGTTAGGCCAGGGTGTTACATTGGGTGGGCGTTCTATGTTCATTTTCTATGTTGTCTGTTTCATTGATTTTGGCCGTGTGGCTTCCAATCAGGCACAGCTGTTGTTGGTTGTTGCTGATTGGGAGTCACACATAAGTGCCTGTTTTTCCGTTGGGGTTTTGTGGGTAATTGTTTCTGTTTCGTTTCGCACCTGACAGGACTGTTTTGGCTGTCGGTTTTCTTGTTTTTTGTATCGTGTTCTTACGTTAATTAAATAACTATGATGAACACTAACTCCGCTGCGCCTTGGTCTACTCTCTCTCCCGACGGCCGTTACATACACATAGCTTACAAACAATCAATCACCGACAATGAGGGGGAACAGAGGGTTAAATACACAACATGTAATGAATGGGATTGGAACCAGACAAGACAATACCAAATGAAAAGAGGATCAGCGATGGCTCTCTTTCTCTCTGTCACACACACACACACTGCTGGCTGGATGTGGACACTGTTTACACCATCTGGACGTGGTTTAGAGCGGAAGGGGTGTGAGGCTGTGGTATGCTAGGAGAGTGTGTGTCTTAGCGAAGTGTGTGTGTCTTTGTTAACATGTGTGTGTTTATGTATTAGTTTTTAGTGGGTGTGAAGTATGTTGATCTTCTCGGAATGTCAGCAGCCTTTCAGACCAATACACATTTCATTAAATTAACCTCACAATTAAACAAACCACACACAAATATCTGCTTCCTCCGATTACACAGTGACTCATTAACCATCAGAATAAACATGTCTATATAAAAGTTACAGCCTTATTAACTAGTCAACCCTCTCCATGAAAACACAGAGATGGTCAGAAGAAAATATTAGCTGGTGAACAGTCATGTTCATTTATCTGAATAGTCTGACTTGTTGGTAGCTTTGCTGTCTCTTTTGGTTCCAGACAAAGACAAGATTGTCTTCAACACAAACTCTGTTGCTCTCTCTCTTTCTGCTCTCTATCTCTCTCTCTCTCTCTCTCTCTCGCTCTGTCACACACACACACACACACAGTGAGTATAATGTGAGCCAGTGTTGGTTTGGGAGCAATGTCTAAGAAACTCATTGGCCAGCACATCCTCTCATAACGCAGCTATTGCATGCATCATCAAAGGGGGACAGAGATTGACTGATTGGATTAGTTTTATTGGGAGACATAAGAGCAGGTTAGCGTTTTTCGTCATGGATCTTCTTCTGGAGGCAGCTCTGCAAAACCCTAACCTTAAATTAAGACCAAAAAGCACAGTTTGGTTTTCATACATTTTTACAATATAGCCCATTTTGACGTTGCAGCTGGCCTACCTAGCGGAATCGTTTAGTTCTGCCTCCAGGACAAGACTCATCCCAATAAATGTCAACCTGCCAACAGAGATGGAGGTGTTTCCTGTGTATGTGGCACATGTGTGTTTCTGACCTCCAAAGCCAGGTCTCGTAGCGAAGTCGTGTTCCTCGATCCTCAGCAGCCGTTCAGTCTTGATGAGTAGAGACTTGGTGCTGTCCTGCCTCTTCAGCTTATGGTCTATAGGCCTGGAAAGACAACACACATTATAAACACACACACACACACACCCTACAATAGTTGAGTGATGTGTCTCTTTAATAAGCCTGTAATTGTAGGGTGTGATTGGAGAAACACTGCCTGCGGTTTCTGCAACAGCCTTCCCACATACACACACTGCCTGATTTGGGTAATCAGCTACTCCCTAGAATCACTCCAGATTCCTTACCGCATTCCGTAACTTAATGAAGACTGATATAGCCAGAAGCCAGTTGAAACGCAGGTCAGGGGGTAAGAATGACAGAATGTATAGGGTTACAGGGGGTATGGGGGTTATGTGTGTACATGCATGAATGCCCATTGTACAGTGCATTCGGGAAAGTATTCAGACACCTTGACTTGTTCCACATTTTGTTACGTTACAGTCTTATTCTAAAATGTATTAAATATTTGTTTTTCCTCATCACACAATACTCCATAATGACAAAGAGAAAACAGGTTTTAGTAATCTTTGTAAATGTATTGAATTTAGATTTTTTTTAAATACCTAATTTTATTCAGACCCTTTGCAATGAGTTTGCTGAAAATAAACACAGTTGACAGTGAGAGGACGTTTCTTTTTTTGCTGAGTTTATATGTGTATATACAGTGCCTTCGGGAAAGTATTCAGACCCCATTTTGTTATGCTACAGTCTTATTCTAAAATGGATTAAATAAAATAAAAATCCTCAGAAATGTACACAACACCCCATATTGACAAGTGAAAAAAGGTTTTTTGAAATGTTTGCAAATGTATTAAATAAAAAACAGAAATTCCTTCTTTACACAAGTATTCAGACCCTTTGCTATGAGACTCGAAAATGAGCTCAGGTGCATCCTGTTTCCATTGATCATCCTTGAGATGTTTCTTGATTGAACTTGATTGAATTCCACCTGTGGCCAATTCAATTGTTTGGACATGATTTAGAAAGAAACAAGCGTGTCTATATACTGTAAGGTCCCACAGTTGACAGTGCATGTCCGAGCAGAAACTATACCATGATGTCAAAGGAACCCTCCGTAGATCTCCAAGATAGAATTGTGATGAGGTATATATCTTGGGAATGGTATTAAACAATTGTGAGTGTTGAAAGTTTCCAAGAGCACAGTGGTCTCCATCATTGGTAAATTGAAAAAAATATGGAACTACCCAGATTCTGCCGTGAGCTGTCCGTCCGATCAAACTGAGCAACCGAAGGACCTTGGTCAGGGAGTTGACCAAGAATCCAATGACCACTCTGACAGAACTGCAGAGTTCCTTGGCTGAGAACCTGCCAGAAGGACAACAGTCTCTACAGCACTTCACCGATCTTTATCGGAGAGTGGCCACACGGAAGCCACTCCTGAGAAAAAGGCAGATGACAGCATGCCTGGACTTTGCAAAAAGGCACGTGAAAGACTGAGAGCACAAGGCAAAAGATTCTGTGGTCTGATGAGACAAAAATGTAATTCTTTGGCTTGAATGCAAAGTGCTATGTCTGGAGAAAATTAGGCAAAACTCATCACCCGTCTAACATATTCCTATCGTGAAGCATGGTGGTGGCAGCATCATGCTATGGGGAAGCTTTTAAGCAGCAGAGACTGGGAGACTGGTAAGGATAGAGGGAACAATGAATGGAGCCAAATGCAGGCAAATCCTTGATGAGAACCTGCTTCAGAGTGCAAACAACCTTAGACTGGGGTGAAGATTTACATTCCAACAGGACAATGACCCCAAGCATACAGCCAAAGCAATGCTGGAATGGCTTCAGAATAAGAATGTTAAAGTCCTTGAGTGTCCCAGCCAAAGCCCAGACTTCAATCCTATTCAAAATCTGTGGAAAAATGTGAAGATTGCTGTTCACCGCCGCTCCCCATCTAACCCATTAACAGAGTTTGAGAAAATCTGGAAGGAAGAATGGGAGAAAATCCCCAAATCCAGATGTGCAAAGCTGATACAGACATACCCAAGACGACTCAAAGCTGATACAGACATACCCAAGACGACTCAAAGCTGTAATCGCCACCAAAGGCGTATCTACAAAGTATTGACTCGGTGGTGTGAATACTTACAATATGTAAATGAGATATTTCTGTATTTAATTTTCAATAAATTTGCTAACATTTCTAAAAACATGTTTTCAATTTGTCATTATGGGTTATTGTGTGTAGATGGGTGATGTAATTCAGGCTGTATCACAACAAAATGCAGAATATTCAAGGGGTATGAATACATTCTAAAGGCATTGTATATCCACTGTATGACCAAATCAGTACTTGACTTCTCTCTAATGGGTTTGTGTTTTTCGCCCCTCTAACTCCGCCCATCCAGAGGGGTGTGTGTGTAATTACCCCCCTGACTCTCCTTCAGTACATTGGGAAATGTGTGTGTATGTGGTGTGAGTGTGTAAGAGAGGAAAGAGAGGGGGCTGGTGTGTGTTCTCGCACGTGTGCGTGCAAGTGTTCTCTAAGTAACCTGTTAGTCCAGTCAAACTCCTCACTTTCAAAAGAAGTAGGGAGCAGCTCTCTCTCTCATCTCCCTCTCTCATTTTGTCTCGCTCTGCTTGACGTGGAACTCACGTAAGTCTGCTTTTCATTCTCTTATTCTCTCCATTTTCTAGAAGATAAAGTTATCTTCATCACTAGAGAGCCATACACCACAGGGCACTGAACACACACACACTTCATAGACTTGTATTATCTCTATACTTATTTGATTTTTATTGACGTAGTTCTGTCCTTGAACTGTTCTTGTCTATTAATGTTATGTATTATGTCATGTTTCATGTTCTGTGTGAACCCCAGGAAGAGTAGCTGCTGCTTTTGCAACAGCTAATGGGGATCCTAATAAAATACCAAATACCAAATACTATTTTTACATTTTGTATGAAAACTTGTATGGGAATTCAGTCATGTAGTCCATTCCTTAAACTAACCCTTACAATCCTGACTAGAGCAAACACCAGGGGTGTTTTCCACCCACCACGATCAATAACTGATCAGCACCTTATACAGTAAGCTACAGATGACTGCTGTTAGCTATCAAGTCAGTATGGCCATGTCAAGAGTATCTGCTTTATGAACAGGGAAACATAGAGTTATTTCTGTTAGCTCTGGGACGTTATTGCGCTACACTAGGTCAGTGTTTGTTTGTTTTTTAAATTCTGGTATCTCCAAGGATATACCTTTTTGTTGTAGCCCTTCACTACCACACCTGATTCAGCTAATCAACAAATCATCAAGCCCGTGATTAGTTGAATGTGCCCGTGTGGGGAGCTAGAACAAAAGTGTGCAATGGTGTGCGAGAGGAGGAGCAGAGAAGACTGCACCAGATGATAATGACTCCATGAGTGTGTGATTATCCTGTTTGATGTCTAACCTCACTCTAACTTTTTCCATGTGCTGCTCTGCCCTCTGTCCTGTGTTTTCTCTGCCCTGTGATCTATCTCATGTATGGTGTGTGTGTGTGTGTGTGTGCGTGCGTGCGTGCGTGCGTGTGTGCGTGTGTGTGTGTTTGTAGGTGCGTGAGTGTGTTTGTGTTTGTGTTTGTGTGTGGGTGTGTGTGTGTTTTGATGTGATTGAATAAAGATGATTTGGCACTCTTACATTACAGTGAATAGACTGTAGAATATGTAGCAGATGTGACCTACTCTCATCTCCTCTCTTCGCTTCCCTTCTCTTCCCTTCCCTTCTCTTCTCTTCCCTTCTTCTATTCTCTTCTGCTCTGTCATGCTCTACACTACATCTTGAACTATCACATAAAGAAAGAGCGAGATAAGATATGATAAGGAAAGAGAGAGAAGATATGATAAGGAAAGAGAGAGAAGATACGATAAGGAAAGAGAGAGAAGATACGATAAGGAAAGAGAGAGAAGATATGATAAGGAAAGAGAGAGATAAGATACGATATGTAAAGAGAGAGATAAGATACGATAAGGAAAGAGAGAGATAAGATACGATAAGTAAAGAGAGATAAGATACGATAAGGAAAGAGAGATAAGATACGATAAGGAAAGAGAGAGATACGATAAGGAAAGAAAGATACGATAAGGAAAGAGAGATAAGATACGATAAGGAAAGAGAGAGATACGATAAGGAAAGAAAGATACGATAAGGAAAGAGAGATAAGATACGATAAGGAAAGAGAGAGATACGATACGATAAGGAAAGAGAGAGATAAGATACGATAAGGAAAAAGGAAAGAGAGAGATAAGATATGATAAGGAAAGAGAGAGATACGATATGATAAGGAAAGAGAGAGATACGATATGATAAGGAAAGAGAGAGATAAGTTACGATAAGGAAAGAGAGAGATAAGATATGATAAGGAAAGAGAGATATAAGATATGAGGAAAGAAATAGATATGATTAAGAAAGAGAGAGATAAGATATGAGTAAAGAGAGATAAGATATGATAAGGAAAGAGAGGGGAAACACACACAGGAAGACATGGAGGGAGGGGAGAAGAAAGGAAACCTCAACTAGATGTCTCTCTTAGCACCCCCCCCCCCCCCCCTCCGCCCCCCAATTAGGAGAGCAAACTCTATTAGCCACAGCCTCCTGAACATGTCCTGTCACGTTATTGCTACCACACCGCATGTCTCTCATTAGCTCTGAATGTGTGTGTGTTTCTACACTACAAAGAGAAGAGAGACACACAGGACAACGAGAGAGAGGCTCGTGGAGGAAGATAAACCTCGAGGAAGAGACGGTGACCACAGAAGTGAAGATTGGACGGACGTGTGTGTCACTGTCTCTGGATGTGTGTTTTTGTGAGTATGTGCACGTGTGTACACGTGTGTGAGAGAGATTGACATGGCAGTGACATACACCTGGACCTGTCTCCTTCTGTGGATCAGCACCTCAACTCAGACTACAACCCCAGGTGAGACTGCCTCTGATTGGCCCAGATTGACATGGTGAGTTTAGGTGATTTGGTAACTGGTTGGTTAGAGCAGGTGATTAGAACCCTGATCCTGTAGCAGCCAGGTCACACCAGACCAGTGCAGTATTCCAGGTCCCCAGGATGTCAGGAGATGCCTTCAGGACTGGCCACTAGGGGCAACAGTGAGCACTTATGATCAAGTAGGTCCGCTGCTTGCTAGGGCATTATGGATGGAGATGGCGGATGGGCGTACGACACGTGCTCCAGCTTCCAAGATCCCAGGTTCAATCCCAGTGCTACTCTACCCAATCATGAGCTCCAGCTCTGAAGACCACAGGTTCAATCCCAGTGCTCGGCACACATTTTATATTTATTTTATTTTTACCCTATACCAAACCTTAAACTTTAGCTTAACCAATCGGAATGAATGCCTAAACTTAACCGTCAAAACATGATGTTCACCCCCACACTTTCCCTGGACAAACTTTGAATACTGAAGTCAGACCGTATCAGACCGTGTCAGACCGTGTCAGACCGTATCAGACCGTGTCAGACCGTGTCAGACCGTGTGAGACCGTGTCAGACCGTGTGAGATCTTGTAGCCTGGTTCCCAGATGGAACTGCTCCACCACACCTGACTTTACTAATTACCTCTCTAACTGAGATAATTAATCAATCAGCGATTGGTTTAATTTCACCTACTTGGCCAGTTCTAAAGCAAAAAAGGTCAACTCAAAAAGCTGAAGTACCTGCTGTTCTCCAGGAAGAAAGTTGACTAACCCTGTGTTCAATGATCAATAACGGTTAAAGGTTCAAGGTTGTGGTAAGCAGGCAGGTGAGATGACTCAAAGAGCTGAGTAAGAATTGTGACACGTAGCACATAGGGAGGTGTGTGTGTCTGATAGGAGTAGCAACTTCATGCTTGGTTGCATATAATAAAAGCCAAGAATGATCAGCGTACCATGTTTGTTTTAGTTGGTTGGAGATGTGTTCAGGTACACACACACACACACACACACACACACACACACACACACAC